>NC_053024.1:538260346-538355488 GCF_003073215.2 Triticum urartu
CTCGACTTGTTGCGAAAGGTTTTCAACTCACCCGTAGCGATGCTTAAGTGTGTCCGAATCATGTTAGCAATTGCCGCATTTTATGATTATGAAATTTGGCAAATGGATGTCAAAACTGCATTCCTTAATGGATATCTTAAAGAAGAGTTGTATATGATGCAACCAGAAGGTTTTGTCGATCCAAAAGGTGCTAACAAAGTGTGCAAGCTCCAGCGATCCATTCATGGACTGGTGCAAGCCTCTCGGAGTTGGAATATACGCTTTGATATTGTGATCAAAGCATATGGTTTTATACAGACTTTTGGAGAAGCCTGTATTTACAAGAAAGTGAGTGGGAGCTCTGTAGCATTTCTAATTTTATATGTGGATGACATATTGTTGATTGGAAATAATAAAAAAAATTGGATGTCATAAAAGGATACTTGAATAAGAATTTTTCAATGAAAGACCTCGGAGAAGCTGCTTATATATTGGGCATCTGGATCTATAGAGATAGATCAATACGCTTAATTGGACTTTCACAAAGCACATACCTTGATAAAGTTTTGAAGAAGTTCAGAATGGATCAGTCAAAGAAAGGGTTCTTGACTGTATTACAAGGAGTGAAGTTGAGTCAGACTCAATGCCCGACCACTGCAGAAGATAGAGAGAAAATGAAAGTCATTCCCTATGCCTCAGCCATAGGTTCTATCATGTATGCAATGCTGTGTACCAGACCTGATGTGTGCCTTGCTATAAGTTTAGCAGGGAGGTACCAAAGTAATCCAGGAGTGGATCACTAGACAACGGTCAATAACATCCTGAAATACCTTAAAAGGACAAAGGATATGTTTCTCATTTATGGAGGTGACAAAGAGGTTGTCGTAAATGGTTACGTCGATGCAAGTTTGACACTGATCCGGATGACTCTAAGTTACAAACTGGATACGTATTTATATTGAATGGTGGAGCTGTCAGTTGGTGCAGTTCCAAGCAGAGCGTCGTGGCGGGATCTACGTGTGAAGCGGAGTACATAGCTTCTTCAGAAGTAGCAAATGAAGGAGTCTGGATGAAGGAGTTCATATCCGATCTATGTGTAATACCTAGTGCATCGGGTCCAATGAATATCTTTTGTGACAATACTGGAGCAATTGCCTTGGCGAAGGAATCCAGATTTCATAAGAGAACCAAACACATCAAGAGACGCTTCAATTCCATCCGCGATCAAGTCAAGGAGGGAGACAAAAGAGATTTGCAAGATACATACGAATCTGAATGTTGCAGACCCTTGACTAAGCCTCTCTCACGAGCAAAACATGATCAGCACCAAGACTCCATGGGTGTTAGAATCATTACTATGTAATCTAGATTATTTACTCTAGTGCAAGTGGGAGATTGAAGGAAATATGCCCTAGAGGAAATAATAAAGTTGTTATTTATATTTCCTTATATCATGATAAATTTTTATTATTCATGCTAGAATTGTATTAACCGGAAACTTAGTACATGTGTGAATACATAGACAAACAGAGTGTCCCTAGTATGCCTCTACTTGACTAACTCGTTAATCAAATATGGTTAAGTTTCCTGACCATAGACATGTGTTGTCATTTTATGAACGGGATCACATCATTAGAGAATGATGTGATGGACACGACCCATCCGTTAGCTTAGCATAATGATCGTTTAGTTTTATTGATATTGCTTTCTTCATGACTTATACATATTCCTCTGACTATGAGATTATGCAAACTCCCGAATACCGGAGGAACACCTTGTGTGCTATCAACGGTCACAACGTAACTGGGTCATTATAAAGATGCTTTACAGGTGTCTCTGATGGTGTTTGTTAAGTTGGCATAGATCAAGATTAGGATTTGTCACTCTGTGTATCGGAGAGGTATCTCTGGGCCCTCTCGGTAATGCACATCACTCTAAGCCTTGTAAGCAATGTGACTAATGAGTTAGTTACGAGATGATGCATTACTGAACGAGTAAAGGGACTTGCTGGTAATGAGATTGGACTAGGTATGATGATACCGACGATCGAATCCCGGGCAAGTAACATACCGATGACAAAGGAATAACGTATGTTGTTATGCGGTTTGACTGATAAAGATCTTCGAAGAATATGTAGGAGCCAATATGAGCATCCATGTTCCGCTATTGGTTATTGACTGGAGATGTGTCTCGGTCATGTCTACATAGTTATCGAACCCGTAGGGTCCGCACGCTTAACGTTCGATGATGATTTGTATTATGAGTTATGTGATTTGATGACCGAAGTTTGTTCGAAGTCCCGGATGAGATCACGGACATGACGAGGAGTCTCGAAATGGTCGACAAGTAAAGATTCATATATTGGAAGGTTATATTCGGACATTGGAATGGTTCCGAATGATTCAGATATTTTACTGGAGTACCGAGGGGTTACCGGAACCCCTCAGGGGAAGTATTGGGCCTATTGGGCCATATTGCAGGAGAGGAGGAAGGCCACGTGGGGAGGCGCGCGCCCCCCTCTTGCCCAAACCAAATTTTACTAGGGGAAGGGGCGGCCCCCCTCTTTCCTTCTCCCTCTCTCTCCCTTCCCCTTTTCCTCTCCGGTGGAAGGAAGGAGGGGGGCGAATCCTACTTGGACTAGGAATCCAAGTAGGACCCCCCCATGGCTCCCCCCTTGGCCGGCCACCTCCTCCTGCCCCCTTTATATACGGAGGCGGAGGCACCCCAAAGGAACAACAGACAATCTCTTAGCCGTGTGTGGTGCCCCCCTCCATAGTTCAACACCTCGGTCATATCGTCATAGTGCTTAGGTGAACCCTGCACCGATAACTTCATCATCACCGTCCCCACGCCATTGTGCTAACGGAACTCTCCCTCGTCCTCAACTGGATCAAGAGCTCGAGGGACGTCCTCATGCTGAACGGGTGCTGAACACGGAGGTGCCGTATGTCCGGTACTTGGATCGGTTGGATCGTGAAGACGTTCGACTACATCAACCGCGTTACTAAACGCTTCCGCTTTTGGTCTACGAGGGTACGTGGACACACTCTCCCCTCTCATTGTTATGCATATCCTAGTTAGATCTTGCGTGATCATAGGAATTTTTTTGAATTACTACGTTCCGCAACACGTACTGCACGCCATCATCACTGTGACATCAAACAAGCACACTTTATAGAAGGTCCCAAGTCAAATCCGCAATAGAGAGCAAGACATCGATGAAACTGAGAACCAAAAGTCATTAACAAACCCTAGTTGTTTCCATTTTCCATCTCATCTCCATATTCATCACTGTCAGGGATATACCCCGTGATATGACCCAGCCGGATGTATGACCCGGCCGGACTTGGCGACTCATTGGTGACCCGCCCTGACTTGGTGACTCACTAAGTGACCCGCCCGGATCTCTCCACTCAATGATGACCTGGCCGAGCTAGGTGACTCATTGGTGACCCGGCCGGTGGGTCAGAGGAGCGACAAGACCCGGAGGCCCAGTAGGCGGTTCAAGGAAGGCTGGCTCATGTTATGGTGGGCTGGCTTAAGAGAAAAGGCATAAGGAATGTTCCCTTACAAAGGAAGCAAGACTAGGACTCCACTTGTAATAGAGTAATCCTAATCCTAATAGGACTAGTCATATAAGTCGCCCCTTCAACATATATAAGGAGGGGCAGGGCACCCCAAGGGGGACAAGTTTCACAAGTTAGGTTTAGACAGACAAGTCAATAGCTCTCGAGATGGAGCAACTTTTGTAATCGTGATCATCATCATCAATAGCAATGAAGCAGGATGTAGGATTTTTCCTCCACTGCGAGGGGCCATTCTCTCCATAGTTGTCATAGTTGTAATCGGGCAAAAGATTTTCCAAAGTGTTCCTGGCAAGCAAGTGTTAGCTCGAAGAAATAGAATAAAACCTAGTTGATTATTTTGTCTAGACTAACAAATTTTTTGTGTTGATTATCTTTTCTTAACTAAATGTAACTCCCACGATGCGGCTATATCTCCCACGTGTCGAGGCACGACTTAGAGGAATAACCGCATAGTGGTTTTGTCGCAAGAAGGGTCATCTTCACAAACATCCCATGTAATGAACAAGACAGGGATAAATAGAGTCGACTTACACTCGCCACGTCACACAATACATAAATAATTCATACATCATCCAAAATACACTCATAGACCGACTACGGTCAAATCCAAATGAAAAGGAAGATAAACCCCAAATGCTAGATCCTCGATCGTCCCAACTGGGCTCCACTAATGATCATCAGGAACCGACACATAGTAACGACCAAGGGCCTCGTCGAACTCCCACTTGAGTTTGGTAGCATCACCTGCATTGGTATCATTGGCACCTGCAACTATTTGGAAGTATCCGTGAGTCACGGGACTCAGCAATCTCACACCCGCGAGATCAAGACTATTTAAGCTTATGGGTAGGATAAGGTAATGAGGTGGAGCTGCAGCAAGCGCTAAGCAAATATGGTGGCTAACATACGCAAATAAGAGTAAGATGAGAAGCTACGCAATGGTCATGAAGCTAGAAGTGATCCTGAGATTACTTATGTTCAAACATAACACAAACTGTGTTCACTTCCCGGACTCCGCCGAAAAGAGACCATCATGGCTACACACGCGGTTGATTCATTTTAATTAATTCAAGTGTCAAGTTCTCTATAATCGGATATTAACAAATTCCCGTCTGCCACATAACCGCGGGCACGGCTCTCGAAAGTTTATACCCATGTAGGGGCGTCCCAACTTAGCCCATTATCAGCTCTCACGATCAACGAAGGATATTCCTTCTCCCGAAAAGACCCGATCAGTCTCGGAATCCCGGTTACAAGACATTTCGACAATGGTAAAACAAGACCGACAAAGACGCTCGAATGTGCTGATAAATCCCGATAGGAGCTGCACATATCTCGTTCTCAGGGCACACGGATGGGCAAAGCGTCGGGTTGGCATAGACCCTGGTTGCCCAGGGGGCGCCGAAAATCGCCCAGGTTGGACCAACACTCAGAGGAGCACTGGCCCAGGGGTTAAAATAAAGATGACCCTTGGGTCTGCAGAACCCAAGGGAAAAGGCTTAGGTTGGCAAATGAAAAACTAAGGTCGGGCCTTATTGGAGGAGTTTTATTCAAGGCGAACTGTCAAGGGGGTCCCATAACCCCAACCGCGTAAGGAACGCAAAATCAAGGAACATAACACCGGTATGACAGAAACTAAGGCGGCAAGAGTGGAATAAAACACCAGGCATAAGGCCGAGCCTTCCACCCTTTACCAAGTATATAGATGCATTAAATTAAATAAGAGATATTGTGATATCCCAACATATCCATGTTCCAACATGGAACAACCTGCAAGGCACCTGCAACTAGCAACGCTATAAGAGGGCTGAGAAAAAGCGATAACATAGCCAAACAACGGTTTGCTAGGAAGGTGGGTTAGAGGCTTGACATCGCAATATGGGAGGCATGATATAACAAGTGGTAGGTAGCATGACATAGCGATAGAGCGAACAACTAGCAAGCAAAGATAGAAGTGATATCGAGGGTATGGTCATCTTGCTTGCAAAGTTCTCTGAGTTATCGAAAGTTTGATCCTTGTTAGCATACTCAACGGGTTCCTCGTTCACGTACTCGTCTTCAGGCTCTACCCAAAGCAAGAACACAAGCAAGGGAACAATAATCAATCCCGGTGCAATGCACAAGCAACATAATGCAATACATGGCATGGAATGCAAGATATGATATGCAATGCATATGGGAACTCTGGAAGGGAAAAGATGATCAAGCATAAAATTTGCAAACCAAGTGTTCTATCGGAAAGATGAGGTGATATCAGTTAAAATCGATATAAGGATCACCGAAAACGGATGCACGGTTTGCAAATGACAAGCAATACAAGGATGATGCAAATCTGCGATTAACAGCATGATAGCACTTAGAATGCGACAAGAAACTAAGCTACTGCACTCCAACATAGAAACAAAGCATATGGGCATAAAGTACGCATGAAGCTCTTCAAAACATGAACACTAAGCTCCTGCTAGTTCTCACTAGAACAAGCTCAAAATAGCATGGCAAAACTGCAAACGATATCAGCTTCACAGACTTGGAGAAAATACTAACATGTCAAAAACAACATCCGGGCATGTCAAAAACAACATCAGGAAGCAACGTTTAGAGCTAAGAAACAACATGCTACAGGAACATATCATGGAACACAAAGGCATGGCATGCTAGTACTAAACACTATTAACAAAACTCCCTTACTGATCATAACCCAAAGAGGCATGTAAAATAATGTGGCACCCATGCAAACATGGCAAGTTATATTAAGAGTTTTAGACTTAGTGGAATTTTAGGGCATGACAGAAACAAATTCATCATAGCAACTTTGCAAGCTCATGCCACTCACCACAAATCATTTCATGGCATAGAAAGGTAACCAACAATAAGTAGACAGTTTAAAGAAGCTAAGCATGGTAAGAGGAAGTTCATAGGGTATATGCATCACTAGCAAAACACATGGCAATTTTGAATAACATGTTAACAATCTGCCAGGAACAACATTTAGCAAACGTAGAGCAAGGAAATGACATGCTAGTGTACTCCATAATTGCAACAAGAGGCATTAATGGATAGAGAAATATAACGTCTTCAAAACCCTCGTACTGAACTATCTCAAAATGTGCATGGATCACATGGTAGCAACAAATTTACATGGCATCAAAAAGTAACAGGAAAAGGACTTAGCAAAATCACTAAGTATCTGGAAACAGCAACATCACATAGCCTAGTTTGCATGCTTGTTCTAGTCACCACATACATCACAAAAATACAAGACTTGCACCCTTGTAAATATGGCATGTTGTATCTCATAAAACATGTAGACATCATGCTCATAGGATGCACACACAAAATGTAACGAAAATGACAAATCATCAAGTTCTGTTAAGAACCAGCAGTCAACATCATATAGCACTTTTGCAACGATGATAATGGCATCATAATGGACAGTAAGATGCATGAAAATGCTACTAACATGAAAAGCACCACGAGATGAGCATTTTGATATATCATATACATGAATCGGATCTACGGGCATGGAGATATGGCATGTCAAAGGGAGCAATAAAATGTTAGGGACTTGGAGAGAAAATCGAGGTTAACCTCCGACTTCCAGATCTAGGGTTCGGGCGCGCAGATCGAGGTTCGCCGAAGTTAGTCGCCGGACTTGGAGGGGAGGACACCATAATCGAGGGGGAGAGGGAGGCGGTGCAAGACGGCGAGGGGCGCCGGTACTCGGTGACCGGAGCTTGCCGGCTCACCGGAGGCGACGACGCGGGGCGGCGCTGTCCCGCGGTGGTGCGGCAAGGCAGAGGCGGCGGAGCGGCTCAGTGGCGGCGACGGTCGATGGTGGGGCAGTGACGGGTGGCGACGCTGGCACGGGAAGACGGCGGCGGCGGGGGGACTCGTCGGCGGGAGGCGGCGCGCGGCCTCTCGGGCGCGGGGGAGACGCGGGCTCGGGGAGGGCCCAACACGTGCCCGAGTGGGCTGCGGCGACGGGCGGCCGGCTGGGGCCATGTGGCGCTCGCCGGTTGGCCCGGGCGGCGGCGGCGACTCGTCCGGTGGGATCCGGATGTGTCCGGCGGCGGAGTGGGTCTATTTGCTAGGGTTTGGACCCGGGATTTCGGGGGGAGGTGCAAATTTGTAGGTAGAGGGAGCTAGGAGAGTCCAAATAAGGTGCGGTTTTTTCCCACCTGATCGTGATCCAACGATGGAGAACATGCAGGGGGTTTAGATGGGTTAGTGGGCTGCTTTGGAGGGATGTTGGGCTCCAACACAACAGAGGCTTTTGCGATTACCCGGTTAACCGTTGGGGCATCAAACAACCTCCAAATGGAGCGAAATTTGATAGGCGGCCTACCGGTGATGTAGCAAGGCCACTCGACAAATCTCGACCCATTACGATAATGTTTTTCTCCCACTCATGAAACAAGATTAGAGGGGTGCAACGGGCCACAAGAGAGCGTCGAATTGCGAAACAGACAACAGAGAAAATGATCGGATGCATGAGACAAAGATGAATGCAAATGAGATGCACATGACGACATGATATGAAATGTATGACATGAACAAAATGCAAAACGAAAGAAAAAATCCAACCACTGAGGGAATATCATATCACATAGCCAAAAATGGCAAGAGTCAGAGTTACAAATATGGAAAGTTACATCCGGTGTGTTACAACACTCCAGCACTACAAGAGGATCTCGTCCCGAGATCTAGTACTGAAAGAACTACGGATATTCGGAAGAGAGGTGATCCTCGCATTCCCAGATGCCTTCTCGGTCGGAATGGTATGACCACTTCACTTTCAGGAATTTGATTGACTTGTTGCGAGTCTTGCGCTTGCTTTCTTCAAGAATATCAATGGGATGCTCATGATAAGACAAATCTTCTCGGAGATCAATCTCCTCGAAGTTGATAGTGCACTCAGGAGTCTTGAAGCACTTGCGAAGTTGTGACATGTGAAACACATCGTGCACATTTGCGAAGTTGGACGGAAACTTGAGTTGATAGGCGAGGTCGCCTCTTTTTCCAATGATCTTGAAAGGACCCACGTATCTCGGGGCAAGCTTCCCTTTGATACCGAAGTGACGAGTGCCTTTCATTGGAGAGACGCGGAGGTAGACATGGCTTCTGATCTCGAAAGCCAAGTCACAGTGCTTGCTATCATAGTAACTCTTCTGGCGCGATTGTGCGGCTTTGAGGTTTTCACGGATGACTTTACACATTTCTTCAGCTTATGTGATCAAGTCGTTGCCAAGAATTTGGCGTCCACCAGTCTCGGACCAATTGAGAGGGGTACGACACTTTCTGCCATAGAGAAATTCGAATGGGGCCTTGCCCGAACTCGCTTGGAAGCTGTTGTTGTAGGAGAACTCGGCATATGGAAGACAATCTTCCCACTTCATATTGAAAGAGATGACACAAGCCCTGAGCATGTCTTCAAGGATTTGATTGACTCGCTCGACTTGCCCACTTGTTTGAGGATGGAAAGTTGTGCTAAAGCGAATGTTGGTGCCCATGGCCTTCTGGAAGGAGTTCCAAAACTTAGAAGTGAAAATGCTTCCGCGGTCTGAAGAGATCAATTGGGGAATACCACACAAAGAGACAATTATGGAGGTGTATAGCTCTGCCAACTGAGCTGCCATGATCGACTCTTTGATTGGAAGGAAATGAGCCACTTTTGTAAGCTTGTCAATCACAATGAAGATAGCATCATTCCCACGCTTGGACTTTGGAAATCCAGTAACGAAGTCCATCTCGATATGATCAAACTTCCATTCTGGAATAGCAAGAGGTTGGAGGAGACCAGCTGGTCGTTGGTGTTCTGCTTTCACCCTTCGGCAGACATCACATTCGTTCACAAAATGAGCAATCTCTCGCTTCATTCGAGTCCACCAATACGACTACTTGAGGTCATGGTACATCTTCGAACTGCCAGGATGAATGGATAGAAGAGAATTGTGCGCTTTGTTCATTATGACCTTCCTTAGATCACCTTTAGGAACCACAATCCGGTCCTCGGAGAATAAAGTGTCTTTGTCATCAATGCGATAGCACTTGTGTTTGGGTTGGCCCTTTGCAATACCACGTTTCACCTTCTTCACCATGGTATCAAGGAGTTGTGCCTCACGAATTTGGTCTTCCAAAGTAGGAGTGACTTGAAGGTTGGCAAGAAAACCTTGAGGAACAACTTGCAGGTTGAGTTTGCGGAAAGCTTCATAAAGATCCGGTTGGAATGGCTTGAGGATTAAGCTGTTGCAATACGCTTTTCTGCTCAAAGCATCCGCAATAACATTGGGCTTGCCTGGAGTATATTCAATACTTGGATTGTACTCTTGAATCATTTCGACCCAACGAGTTTGCCTGAGGTTGAGGTTGGGTTGAGTGAAGATATACTTGAGGCTCTTGTGATCTGTGAAAATGTCCACTTGCCTTCCCAATAAGAGATGTCTCCATGTTATTAATGCATGGACAACTGCCACCAACTCAAGATCGTGAGTGGGGTAGTTCCTTTCGTTGGCCTTCAACTGACGAGAGGATCGATAAAGAAAAGAATCGCAGCGCTGTCGCCCACCCCGCTTTGGGCATGGGGAGGCCTATAGGCCAGAACTTTCTTCTCTTGCATTAACACAACGCCGAGACCTTGCAAAGAGGCATCACAGAAAACTTTGAATGGCTTCACTACAAAAAAAGACACATCCGTGACATTTTGTGCCGAATGAATTTTTTCTGTCATACTTATGACACTTCTATGACGATAATTGTGACAAAACCCGGTATCATCATAGATGTGGTGGGGTCCTACTTCTATGACAAAAAATCATGACAGAAAATGGGCTTTTCGTCCTGGGCGGGCCGAAGACGCAGCTGCATGAAATTCTTTGGGCCGTCCATGACGGAAAAAACCATGGTAGAAGCGAGGGCGAGGAAAATATCGGGGTGTTCCCGGTTACGGTGGGTGGTCGGGGCTGAGCGATGCGCGTCTCTCTCATACACGCACGCGCGTGGGTGCGAGGCGTTGGGCTCTAACTGAACCCGAGCGATTGCACTGCAGGCTATGCATTACTGAACCCGAGCGATCGGTCGATGGCTGTTAACTCAACCCGATCGAGCGATTCCTTCGCTACTGCTGCTAACTTAAGCCGATCGATGCTACCTCTGGAAGAATAATGAGTGTTGCTGGGGGGTTTGGATGACCAGTTCCTAGTGGGGGTGGATGAACAGGACCCCGTGGTGTTGCCTCTGGATGAACAGGACCCTGTGGTGTTGCCTCTGGATGAACAGGACCCCGTGGAGGGCAGGATGAACAGGACCACCCCGTGGAGGGCTAGATGAATAGTAGCCCATGGAGGGGTGGTTGAACAGGAGCCCGTGGAGAGGGCTGGTTGAACAGAAGCCGGTGGAGTAGCGCGCAGTGGAGGCTGGATGAACAGGAGCCCGTGGATGAATAGTCGCAGCTCAAGGCTGGATGAGGTCGACGGTGGATGAACAGTAGCCCGTGGAGGCTGGAGGGGGTCGACGGTGGAGATGAACAGTATCCCGTGGAGTCCCGTTTTGCGGTACGCCACACCCCTCCCGATGAACAGGACCCCTGTTTCAACCATAGCGCTCCAACACAAGTCTGTTTCCTCCGTTTTGCGGTACGCCACACCCCTCCCGATCAACAGGACCCCCGTTTCGACCGTAGGAGGTCCGTTTCCTCCGTTTTGCGGTATGCGAGACCCTCCCGATGAACATGATCCCATTTCGAACGTGGCCGGTCGAACACAAGGCCGTTTCCTCCGTTCTGCGGTACGCCAGGCCTCGTTTCCATCGGCTGTTCCGTCCAAGCCCTCCCGATGAACACGACGATGCATTCCGTTTCGACCCAGCCGGTTGGCTCCCCATGAACACGACGACGACGTTGTTTCTCCATTCCGACCCAGCCATGTACACGAGCCCTGGCCGTATGTATGCGTGAGTAGGCATTCAAGGCCCCGCCCGTATGTACGTATGTGGCCATATTTTATTTCTTGCACACTGGCTGTTGTACGTACGTGTACATGCTACGTGTGCGCCTCTACTACGACACGTGCGCGCCTCTACATCGACCAGTATGTACATACATGTTCGCGACCAGAATAAAAACGCTACGTACGCTTCAACCAGGTGGGTCCTGACTGTCAGGCACTTCCTTGCGTGCGAAGATGTAGCTGGTGGGTCCCAGCAGTCAGGGGGGTGAATCATTTTTTTGCCCGGACGCACTTCCTTGCGTGCGAAGATGTAGCTGGTGGGTCCCAGCAGTCAGGGGGAAACATTTTTTTCACGAAATACGGTGGCCCGTCAGGTGGAGGAATAATTATTTTTTGCGTAATAAGGAGGCACTTCCTTGCCGCGGACGTGGACCCAACTGTCAGCTTCTCCACGTACAGTCCACGTCTGATGGAAGTCGTTCCTCGACCATGTTGACCACGCTGCACCGAGAGCACCAGGGCGGTGGACGACAGTAAGGCCTAGGAAGGGGACGATGCGGAGCCGGGGAAGATGCAGCAGTGGAAAGCCCGCGCGGAGAGGAGTACGAGGGTTCACTGGTTCGGCTGCGGTGTGAGGCTGCCGTCGCCGTAGAATAACAGGGGGTGTGCGTGAGTAGAGGGATGGCCTGGCCAGCGGTGGGAGTAGTAGGGGGTGGTGAGGCCTCCACGGCATCGCAGTCGGCCACGGGAGGCAGGAGCATGAGGCACGATCGGCGCTGGTTTGGGTCGCTGGAGCAAGAAGACCATAGGTTGAAGAAGCACTACGGCCGTTGGATGGACATCGTACGGTCAATGGAGCTAGAATCGTGCATATTGACTAAGTTTACAAAGCCCCCCGTCCCTGTCAACTTAGTAGGCCCACAAGTCAGCCTCCCACTATACTGGGTCCCAGCTAGCAGGGGAAGTATTCATTTTTTGTGCGTAATAAGGAGGCACTTCCTTGCGTGCGAAGATATAGCTGGTGGGTCCGAGATGTCAGCGGCGGTAATATTTTTTTCATGAAATGCAGAGGCCCTTTTGGTGGGTCCCAGATGTCAGGTGGAGGAATCATTATTTTGCGCGTAATAAGGAGGCATTTCCTTGTGTGCGGCCGTGGACCCAGTTGTCATCCTCTCCACGCACAGTCCACTTCAGATGCATGTCGGTCGTTGACCACATTGACCAGGCTGCGCCAAGAGCACCAGGGCGGTGGACGACGGCAAGGCCTAGGAAGGGAACAACACGGAGCCAGTGAAGACTCGGCAGTTGTTTCCCATGCAGAGGGGAGTACGCCTATATGAGGGTTTACTTGTTCGCCTGCCGTGGCCGGAGAATAACAGCAGGTGTGGGTGAGTAGAGGTATGGCTAGGCCGGCGATGGGAGTACGGTGGGGCGGTGAGGCCTGCGCGACAACACAGACGGCCGCAGGGAGGAGGGACCAGGCAATCCCGCCGGCGCTTGTTTGAGCGGCTGGAGGAGGAAGAGCAGAGATTGAAGAAGCACGACGGCCGTTGGATGGACATCCATCAGTCACTGCATGTGCGTCAACCTTTTTTAGGAAAGCCTCAAATCTGTGGAAAACAGCATACAACCCATCTGCAATTATTTATAATAATTTACAGCCCATTTGCTAATTCTTAAGGTTTTTCTTGGAGCCCATATTCTTTTTGTTAGCATTACAGCCCATACTGTGGCCACGGTTAAAAAAGTATACGAAATTTTGCATATTTCGGTGCGGTCCGAACTGTTTTTAATCCAGAAATTCCGAGTCATGTTCAAACTGATTTTAAAAATAAATATGTATCAATATAAAATCCAACAAATTGTCCACGCATAAAAATCAATGCAATTTAAAATCTCGAAATGAAAAAAAGAAACTTGAAACTAATTGCCGGTTTGATGTGTTTTAAAAATGTACAGCCCATTTCTCATTACTGATAGGCCATTTTCTCGGCCAGCCGAATGAAGCTCTCCTCGTCTTGAAAGATTTGCAGCCCAACAGGCCTGACAAAGTGACTTACTTGGCAAATTACAAAAAAACTGGGCTGTGGCCGTGGTCCCAGCTGTCAGCCTCTCCACGTATAGTACTCTTCTAATGGAAGTCGATCGTTGACCACATTGACCACGCCGCACCGAGAGCACCAAGGCGATGGACGACGGCGAGGCCTAGGAAGGGGACGACGCGGAGCCGGGGAAGACGCGGCAGTGGATGCCCAGGCGGAGAGGAGTACGAGGGTTCACTGATTCGGCTGCGGTGTGAGGTTGCCGTCCCCGCGGGGAATGGCTAGTGGTGGAAGTAGTAGGGGCGGTGAGGCCTCAACGGCAGCACAACCGGCCACTGGAGGTAGGAGCAGGCGGTCTCGCCGGCACTGGTTTGGGAGGCTGGTGCAAGAAGAGCAGCGATTGAAGAAGCAACAGTACCGTTCGATTCAAATCCAATGGTTACTGCTGCTAGAATCGTTTGTTGACTAAGTTGACAAGCCATGCGTACACGTAAACTTAGTAGGCCCACAGGTCAGCCTCCCAACTGGTGCGCCCCAGATGTCAGTCGGAGAAATTATTTTTTTCGTGTAATAAGGAGGTAGTTGATTGCATGTGGCCAGCCCAGCGGAGGGAGTAGGGTGGGCCGGGGAAGCCTACGCAACATCACAGCGGGCCACAAGAGGAGGGAGCAGGCAGTCCCACCGGCACTAGTTTAGGCGGCTGGAGCAGGAAGATCAGAGATTGAATAAGCACGTCGGCCGTTGGATGGACATCCAACAGTCACTACTACTAGAATTCTGTGTTGACTGACAAAGCCTTGCGTAAACAAGTCAGCCTCGAAATCTGTGGCATGTACAACCCATCTGCTATTATCTTTACAATTTTTACTCATTTTCTAACTCATATGGAATTTATTGTGGCCCGTTTTACATTTTTAGAATTGCTTCCCATTGTAACACCCCGGATGTAATTTACCTTATATGTACTCCAACTCTTGCCGTTTCCGGCGCTAAGTTATTTTATTTCCTCGGGTTCGGGTTTTGTCTCCGTGTGTTTTTGTCGTTGTCATGCATCTCATATCATGTCATCATGTGCATTGCATTTGCATACGTGTTCGTCTCATGCATTCGAGCATTTTCCCCGTTGTCCGTTTTGCATTCCGGCGCTCCTATCTCCTCCGGTGGTCATTTCTACCTTCCTTTCGTGTGTGGGGGTTAAACATTTCCGGATTGGACCGAGACTTGCCAAGCGGCCTAGGTTCACTACCGGTAGACCGCCTGTCAAGTTTCGTACCATTTGGACTTCGTTTGATACTCCAACGGTTAATCGAGGGACCGAAAAGGTCTCGTGTGTGTTGCAGCCCAACACTCCTCCAATTTGGCCCAAAACCCACCAAAACCCTCTCCATCTTCTAGAGTGTTCGATCACGATCCCATGGCCGAAAACCACACCTCATTTGGACACTCCTAGCTCCCTCTATGCCTATTTAAAGGTCCCCCTCCGAAATTCACGGTTCCTCTCCCCGAAACCCTAGATCCGCTCCTCCATGCGCCGGACATTGTCCGCCGGCGCCGGACACACCGCCGCCAGCCACTCCCGCGCCGCCACGTGGCAAGTGGGAGCCCCACTTCGCCGCTGCCCGCCGCCGCCCGCGAAGGCCCGCAACCGGCCCCCGCGGCCCGAGCGGCCGCGCCGCCTCCTACCGCGCCCCGCCGCCGTCTTCATCGAGTCCGGCCACGTCGCTGGCCGCCGTCGCCCGACGCGCCCCCGCGCCGGACCTCCATGCCGCCGCACTGCCCCTTGCCGATGCGAGCTCGCCGGTCCGGCCCCGCATCGCCCGTCCGGCCCCGCATCACCCGGACCTCGCCGGATCCAACTCCGGCGGCCCCCCTCCGACTCCGGCGACCGCTTCCCCGCCGGCCTCGTTCTCCTCCGGCGAAATCGACCTCCCCGGCGATCCTCGTCGACCGTGCCGCTACAGTACCCCTAGATCCAGATCTGGATCTCGGGTTGACTTTTGCCCCTAACCCTAACTATTTTTGCATTTTTCATCATGCTATATCTCCGCATCCGTAGCTCTGTTTTGAGCGTGTAGCATATCAAAATGTTCATCTCAGAGAGCACATCATTTCATCTCATTGCATCATTTTCATTTGAGCTCATCTTGATGCCCGAAATGCTGTTGGAAGAGTGCTATTTGAGTTAATTGTCAGATCTGCTGCACCAAATAGCTATTTGTCATTTTTGCCATGATTAATGCGTGCATGATATGCCCCTGAGCTCTACATGTGTTTTGTTATATGCTTTGTCATCTTTACAGAGGTGCTATCCATGTATTTTTGTAATATGTGTGGTGACTAGCACAAGCTTGCAAAGTAGTGCATTCGTTAATGCTGATTTCAGGGACTTGGCAATTTCACAGTCCTTGATCTATTTTTATCAATATGCCATATGTTCATGTTGTTTCCTAGTGATCCGTGCCTCTTTGGAGGATGATCAGTAAGGATGATTTGTTGATCTTGTAGTGATCTATCTATCCATGTCTTTGTTTGCAATTATGGAGCACCCTAGCTTGAGTCAATCGAGCTCTACTTTTGCTATTTCATGAATCTGGGCAGATTGTCTACTTGTTAGCAATTTTGCCGAGGATGTTGTTGCTGATCCGTGCATGCTATGTTGTTGTTCTTGCCATGTCTAGCTTATATAATGTGTATTCTTGATGGGTGTATGCTTAGGTTGTCATGCCTTGCTCTGTAGTGAGTGCATCGAGCTCGTGAACATGCCTACTTGTTAACATATTTGCATGCTCCAGTTTTTCTCTAAGTCTGTAATCTGATTATGTTTTTGCCAT
Organism: Triticum urartu; assembly: GCF_003073215.2. Classification (NCBI taxonomy): domain Eukaryota; kingdom Viridiplantae; phylum Streptophyta; class Magnoliopsida; order Poales; family Poaceae; genus Triticum; species Triticum urartu. Next base: position 538,276,729 of record NC_053024.1, read on the forward strand.
GTTTACATGCTTGCAATTGTATTTTCTGATCCCTTTTGTCTCAAGGTCACTAAGGGACTTTTGTTAATCTCTTTGAGTAGCTTCATGCCGTGCTTTACTTTGCCATGTTAAGTTCCTGTAGCATGTAGTTTTCGTGCTCCAAAGTGTGCTACCTGATCTGAAATTCCAGGCTTGTGTTAATTTCACTAAGTCTGAAACCTGTTTACCAATTGCACTTTTGCCATGCTTGTTTGAACCTGTTAATGGATGAATTGACCGGAGCTCAGCGTTCATCTTTTGTTAAGCTTTATGAGTGGATCCCTGCCATGTATTTTGTTGCCATGTTTGAGTGATGTAGCATAATTATCTTGATGCATTTAGATGGCTACTTGCTGCTTATCGCAGACCGGTGCCATATTTGATTTGCTTGCCATTTCCAAACCGTGCATCTGATTCCGGTGTTCTTTATATCGATTTCAACCGAAATCACCTCACATTTTCAGTGGCACACTTGGATTTCCAAGTTGAGGCCAGGTTCATTCATTCCTTGTCAAATCTTGCATATGCATCACATATCGCATCCCGCATAGCATACCATGTTTGCATCATGTTGTTTGAGCTTTGCACGTGGTTGATTGTGTTCCTATTGCTTGTTTGTCTTGTTTGGGGTAGAGCCGGGAGACGAGTTCGCTAACGAGGAGCCTGTTGAGTTTGCTTTCGAGGATCCAGTCAACTCTGACAACTTTGCAGGCAAGATGATCATACCCTCGAAATCTCTACTATCTTTGCTTTGCTAGATGCTCGCTCTTTTGCTATGCCTATGCTACGATGCCTACCACTTGCTTTTCATGCCTCCCAAATTGCCATGTCAAACCTCTGACCCACCATGTCCTAGCAAACCGTTGATTGGCTATGTTACCGCTTTGCTCAGCCCCTCTTATAGCGTTGCTAGTTGCAGGTGAAGATTGGAGATCGTTCCTTGTTGGAACATTATTTTCTTGTTGGGATATCACTATATTATCTTGTTATCTTAATGCATCTATATACTTGGTAAAGGTTGGAAGGCTCGGCCTTTGCCTAGTGTTTTGCTCCACTCTTGCTGCCCTAGTTTCCGTCATATCGGTGTTATGTTCCTGGATTTTGCGTTCCTTACGCGGTTGGGTGATAATGGGAACCCCTTGACAGTTCGCCTTGAATAAAGCTCCTCCAGCAATGCCCAACCTTGGTTTCACCATTTGCCACCTAGCCTCTTTTTCCCTTGGGTTTCCGAAGCCCAAGGGTCATCTTATTTAAACCCCCCCCCCCCCCGGGCCAGTGCTCCTCTGAGTGTTGGTCCGAACTGGGCAGCCTGCGGGGCCACCTCGGGGAAACTCGAGGGTTGGTTTTACTCGTAGCTTGACCTATCTGAGTGTGCCCTGAGAACAAGATATGTGCAGCTCCTATCGGGATTTGTCGGCACATTCGGGCGGTGTTGCTGGACTTGTTTTGTCTTTGTTGAGGTTGTCTTGTAGAACCGGGATACCGAGTCTGATCGGAATGTCTCAGGAGAAGGTTTATCCTTCGTTGACCATGAGAGCTTGTGATGGGCTAAGTTGGGACTCCCCTGCAGGGATTTGAACTTTCGAAAGCCGTGCCCGTGGTTATGGGCAGATAGGAATTTGTTAATGTCCGGTTGTAGATAACTTGAACCTTAACTTAATTAAAATGAATCAACTGCGTGTGTAACCGTGATGGTCTCTTCTCGGCGGAGTCCGGGAAGTGAACACGGTGTTGGAGTAATGTTTGTCGTAGGTTGTTCTCTAGTCCTTCGTTCGTGCTTTTTCTTCTCTTCTCGCTCTCTTTTGCGAACAGGTTAGCCACCATATATGCTAGTCGGTTGCTGCAGCTCCACATATTACCCTGCCTTTCCTATAAGCTTAAATAGTCTTGATCGCGAGGGTGCGAGATTGCTGAGTCCCCTTGGCTCACAGATTACTTCCAAACCAGATGCAGGGCCTGAAGATTCCGTTCCAGATGATGCGCTTGAGCTCAAGTGGGAGTTCGACGAAGACTCACGCCGTTACTATATGTCTTTCCCTGATGATCAGTAGTGGTGCCCAGTTGGGGCGATCGGGACCATGTCGCATGTTGGGGTTGATCTTTTATTTTGGTACCATAGTCGGACCATGATTGTATTGGATGATGTAATCCTATTTATGTACTTTGTGTGACGTGGCGAGTGTAAGCCAACTATGTACCTTTCCCCTTTTATCTATATTACATGGGATGTTGTGAAGATTACCTTACTTGTGACATTTCTCTCAATGCGGTTATGCCTCTAAGTCGTGCCTCGTCACGTAGGAGATATAGCCGCATCGAGGGCGTTACACCCATTTTCTGGTAAGTACCAGGGTTAAAAAAATAACTAAATATGTGGGAAACTTTGAAAATTCGCAAATTTTTGCCGAGGAAAAAATATTCTTAATCCAAAAATTAGTAGCCATACTAAAACAAATTTAAAAATAAATTAGTACTATGTCATGTTAAATCCAATGAAATACTCCCCCCGTCCCAAAATTCTTGTCTTAAATTTATGTAAATACGGATGTATCAAGTCACATTTTGGTATTAGATACATCCGTATCTAGACTAATCTAAGACAAGAATTTTGGGACGGAGGGAGTATAAGATATCAGCGAAGAACAAAAACAAAAAAAGAAACTAATATCCCATTTGCTATATTTTTTTTGGAATTTTCAACCCCTTTTGATATTACTTTTAACAAACACTGACCATACTCTTTGGCCAGGCCGGAATGCATCCCTCCTCATCTTGAAAGATTTGTAGCCCAGTAAGTCGGAGAAAACAAATAGGCCTAGCTTGGGTATTCTTCAAAAAGAAATACTGGGTACCTATTTTCCCAAAGAAAAAACTGTTGGGCTGGTCATGTTGTTAGACGGACAATAGAGACCGCACAACCCAGTTTATAGCCTGCTCCTCTGAATTACTACTAAAAAAAGTTGTGCAATTCTGTCGGTAATGGACTATACGTTGAAAATGATGTGGGTCCCAGATATGAGCAGGGTGGATTAGAGTAAAAAACGAGGGGTTCATCTGAGTAGTAAAAGAGGCCCTTGCTTGTGTTCGGAAGTAGACCTGGTGGGTCTGTACTATCATACTCACAACTACAGTCCTCTCCCGATTCATTATGTTGACAGGGACCGTTTCGAAAATAACTATGTTGGCAGGGCCGGACGGCGGCGCCGCGGAGAGCGCACCAAGGCGGAGGATAAAGTAATGTCGTGTAGCGACCAGACCTCAAACAGTCTGATCTTTGTGCTTCAGTGTCATCCCTGGATCAGTAATGCTGACACGCACAATACTTGAAGGATTTATAACACAGTAGTAATCACACACTTATTACATCGAATGTCTCAAAAGAGAACTTAATACAATAAATATGGCTTAAGGTCATCTAATAAAGATAACAGCGGAAGGCTTGGAAGATAAGTGAGTCCATCAACTCCAACGGCATCACCGAGTATAGAACCACGATCTAAAGGCACCTTACTCATCGTCTGAAAAGTCTGCAACATGAACATTGCAGCCCGAAACGGGTTAGCACATGGAATATGCTGGCAATGTAACACACAGAGAGTAATGAAAGAATAACGCTATACTATATGCATATTTGGCTGGTGGAAAGCTCTATGGTTACAGTTTTGCGTAAAGCCAATTTTTCCCTACTGCAAAGGTTTGAATTTTATTTAACTATCATGGTAGTTGTTAAACATCGAGAGTGTAGGCACCCTCTCAATCCCAATTAAGCATCAACATTAGAACCCAACAATATTAATTATAGTAACATGATGAGATTCACATGATAATCCAAGTACTAGATACTCAAGTTGTCCATAACCGGGGACACGACTAACCATGATTAGTTTATACACTCTGCAGAGGTTTGCGCACTTTTCCCCACAAGACTCGATCTCCTCCGTTGGGATTCTTGCACTACATGATGTTTGAGAAACGGATGACCGATACATAGTCTTTCAGAAGCGCTAGCACCTTACGAACGGGTAGACCGTACCAACCTACATCCCCTACATCTGCTAGTCTACCACCTTAAGAGTTCGCACGACTTAGTAAACTATGCTAGAGCCCATACTAGCTTGTGGCTGCACACGGAAGTTTCTAGTATGAATAATCTCATGATCCCTTTGAGCCTGGGTGGCGGTCCATAAAGAAAAACAGGCAATCGCTGGAATACCCAGGTGCCTCAATCCACCCAGATGTGTGTTTAAGTTGCCACCTTAAATAAACCATTAATTTAACAATCTCACATTTTTCATGGATACACTCACCCAATCCACGTCTACTAGCATTGCATGGCGATAAGCAAACGTAGAAGTAACTCCCAAAGGTTGATAATAAAACAGGTAATAGGTACTACCTCATCTACTTCCCAAAACCCACAATTTAATTTGATCCTAATCATGCAATGTTTGAGGATTGATCTAATGCAATAAAAACTGGGTAGTAAAGAGGTATGATCAAAGTGTTACTTGCCTTGCTGATGATCCGCGAAACCTAGCGATTCAAAGTAGCAAGCGGCGCACTCCGGGTACTCTATCCCAAACAAACAAGTATACAATAAGTACTCATCTAATGCACATGTAAAACTGAAATAAGAGAACTAACCAGAAAGTTCAACTCAAGAACTCCGGTTGGCAAAAAGAATCAAATCGAACGAAGCAACGAAAGTCAAACGGCGAAAGAAAGAAACTTCATTTACTAATCTGGATCTAGGTCAAATTTTACAGATGCAAAAACTTGTTTGAGTTGGTTAAACGGAAAGAGGGTTTGGAGACAAAACTCCAGGCGCTTGAATCGCTTGATTCCGATAACCGAGCGAAAAGTTATACTAGAACGAAAATCGGATCAGAAATCACGATCAGAAATAATCGCGGAAAATCCGAGAAAAAGAAAAACAACGAACAGATTAATGAACGAACGTTCGTTATTTGGAACTAAACAGTGAACGCGTTCGTTAAAATGAACAAACGAGCGAACACTCGCTAAATAAGCTAAACCGGAAAATAAACCGTTCTAAATAAAAAAACGGATCTAGAAAAAAAACCGAACGAAAAACCGGCGGAAAACCGAACGGTTTTCTAGGGAAAACTGGCGGCGGGGGAGGGATCAACCTCGGCGGCGGCGGTGGGGTCGGCGGGCGGGGCGGCGGCGGCGTCCAGCGGCGGCGACTTGGGGGGCTAGGGTTAGGGTTAGGCGCGGGGTGGGCTTACGGGCTCGGGGCGGCTCCTTATAAAGGCCGGCCGGACAGAGTCCTGGCCGAATACGGCCCAAAGTCGGTTGCGCGTTTTTTTTAATAATTATTCACAGAAAAACAAATAAAAGAAATACTAAACGGACTCCAAAAATCCCGAAATAAATTTTCCTCGACTTCTAAAATCAAGCCGAACAGGATGAACATTTATTTGGGGCCAAATGCAATTTTGAAAAACGCGCATTTTTTCTAAATTCAAATAAAATAGCAAATAAATCCAAAACAAAATCTTATTTGATTTTATTATTAAATCCTCAATATTTCTTTATTTAGGGAAAGTCATTTTATTCCCTCTCTCATATTTTTATAATAGAAATTATTGAAGATAAAATAAATAAAATCAAATGATCCTATTTTCAAAATTTGAGAAAACTCAAATATGAAAATAACGAAATCCCCAACTCTCTCCGAGGGTCCTTGAGTTGCGTAGAATTTCTAGGATCAAACCAAAAGCAAATAAAATATGATATGCAGTGATGTTCTAATGTATAACATTCCAAATTGAAATTTTGGGATGTTACAAACCTACCCGCCTTAAGATGAATCTCGCCCTCGAGATTCGGGTTGGCTTGAAAATAGGTGAGGGTGGTCCTTCAGCAGTTCTTCCTCTCGCTCCCAGGTGGCTTCATCCTCGGTGTGGTGGCTCCACTGAACTTTGCAAAACTTGATAACCTTGATGTGGGTGACTCGGCTGGCATACTCAAGAATCTTGACTGGTTTCTCCTCATAGGTCAAATCACTGTCCAACTGAATCGCTTCCAGTGGCACCGTATCTCTCAGCGGTATATCAGCCATCTCCGCGTGGCACTTCTTTAACTGGGAAACATGGAATACATCGTGAACTCCTGACAATTCTTCGGGCAATTCCAACTTGTAGGCTAGTTCTCCCATACGCTCCAAAACCTTGTATGGTCCTACAAAACGTGGCGCTAACTTTCCCTTAACTCCAAAATGCTTAACTCCTCGAAGTGGAGATACTCGAAGATAAACTCGGTCTTCGACTTCGTAAACTGTCTCCTTGCGTTTAGAATCTGCGTAGCTCTTCTGCCTAGACTGGGCTACCTTGAGCCTATCGCAAATCAATTTCACCTTCTGTTCAGACTCCTTAATCAAATCCGGTCCAAAAAACTGGCGGTCTCCAACTTCATCCCACGACAATGGGGTCATGCACCTCCTTCCGTACAAGGCTTTGAAAGGTGCCATCTTAAAACTAGATTGATAACTGTTGTTGTAAGAGAACTCTGCATATGGCAAATTGTCGTCCCAACTAGATCCGTAATCTAGCGCGCAAGCTCTCAATATATCCTCCAAAATTTGACTCACTCTCTCGTCGGTTTGTCCATCTGTCTGCGGATGAAAAGCGGTACTGAACTCTTGCCTAGTACCCAAAGTTTCGTGCAACTGATTCCAGAACTTTGAGGTAAACTGGGTTCCTCTATCTGATACAATGCTCCTTGGAACTCCTTGCAGACATACGATCCTGGTCATGTATATCTTTGCCAACTTAGCACTGGTGTAAGTAGTCTTCACTGGAATGAAATGAGCTACCTTTGTCAAACGATCGACTACAACCCAAATCGAGTCATAGCCTGAACGCGTTATGGGCAATCCCGTTATAAAATCCATGCCTAGCTTATCCCACTTCCATTCGGGTATTGGCAATGGTTGTAGCAATCCCACTGGCTTCTGATGCTTTGCCTTTACTCTCTGACATACATCACAAACTGCTACATACTCCGCAATATCCTTCTTCATTCCGGTCCACCAGAAAATATCCTTCAAATCCAAATACATCTTGGTATTTCCTGGATGAATCGAATATGGTGAATCATGGGCCTCCTGCAGAATTAACTTCCTGATCTCCGGGTCGTTAGGCACATAAACATGGTCTTCAAACCATAGGGTATCGTGCTCATCCTCATGAAATCCTTTAACTTTTCCTTTGCCCATCTTCTCCTTTATAGAGGCAACCTCCTTGTCAGTCTTCTGAGCTTCTCTGAGCTTATTCATCAAAGTATGAATCTCCAATGCTACTACATAGCCTCTCGGAACTATCTCCAAACATAGCTCACGAAGATCCTCAGCCAACTCCTTCGGTAAATCTCCCGTCATTAGGGTGTTGACATGGCTCTTACGGCTCAATGCGTCAGCTACTAAGTTAGCCTTTCCGGGATGATAATGCAATCTCATATCATAATCCTTGATGAGCTCCAACCATCTCCTTTGCCTGAGATTCAACTCCTTCTGCGTGAAAATATACTTTAAACTCTTGTGATCCGTGTATACTTCACAATGGTTTCCAATGAGAAAATGTCTCCAAGTCTTCAATGCATGCACTACGGCTGCTAACTCCAAATCATGCGTGGCATAATTCAACTCATGCGGCTAAAGTTGTCGTGAGGCATATGAAACAACTCTTCCCTCCTGCATAAGCACTGCTCCAAGTCCTCAACGTGAAGCGTCGCAATACACCTCATAATCTTTGTTCTGATCCAGAAAAATCAACACTTGTGATGTAACCAAACGTTTCTTCAACTCCTGGAAACTGGCCTCACATTCCTTAGTCCATTTGAACTTGGAATCCTTCTTCAACAACTCCGTCATAGGCTTCGCAATCTTTGAGAGAATTTTTCAATAAATCTCCGGTAGTATCCTGCGAGTCCAAGAAAACTCCGGATCTCTCCCACTGTTGTTGGGGCTTCCCAATTTGTCACAGTGACAACCTTGGTGGGATCTACTGCTATACCTTCTCCGGATATAACGTGTCCGAAGAATCCAACTTCCTTCAACCAAAACTCACATTTGCTAAACTTGGCATATAACTGATGTTCTTTGAGCTTCTCAAGTACCAAACGCAAATGCTCCTTATGCTCCTCTTCATTCTTCGAGTAAACCAGAATATCATCAATGAACACTACGACGAACTTATCCAAAAACTCCATAAACACTTTGTTCATCATGTTCATAAAATAGGCAGGTGCATTAGTCAGACCAAATGGCATAACGGTGTACTCGTACTGCCCATACCAAGTGGTAAAAGCCGTCTAAGGTATATCTTGTTCTCAAATCTTCAACTGATGGTATCCTGATCGCAGATCGATCTTGGAAAATACCTTAGCTTCTTGCAATCGATCAAACAGATCATTGATCATCGGTAGTGGGTACTTGTTCTTGATTGTTACTTCATTCAATCCTCGATAATCAACAACCATCCTTAACGATCCATCCTTTTTTCTCCACTAAAAGTACTGGCGATCCCCAAGGCGAAGAACTTGGGCGGATATAACCTTTATCCAGTAACTCCTTAATCTGCTTCTTAATCTCCTCCAAATCCTTTGCGGGCATCCTGTATGGTCTCTTAGATATTGGCCCTGTGCCTGGCAAAAGCTCAATAAAAAACTCAATGTCTCTATCCGGTGGCATGCCTGACAACTCCTCTAGAAATACGTCAGGGAAATCCTTCACCACTTGTACTTCCTCCTACACAACTCCTGTTAAGGAATTTACTTGAGTCCTCTTAGGCACATGTCGGGATACATACTCGATTCTTCTTCCTTCTAGCGTTGTAAGCAAAATTGACTTACTGGCGCATTCAATGTTCCCTTCATACTTCGATAACCAATCCATGCCTAATATCACATCCAATCCTTGGGATTCCAATACTATTAGGTCCGAGGGAAATACATAGTTACCAATCCTTAATGGTAACCGATCACACCATAGACTAGCCATATACTCTGCTCTAGGCGAGGTTACTAACATGGGTGACCTAAGGGCTTGGGTTGGCATTTTATACTTATCCACGAATCCCCTTGAGATGTATGAATGCGATGCACCAGTATCAAAAAGAATGAGTGCAGTAAATGACTTAACCAAAACTTACCTATTACTGCATCTGGCTGAGCTTCAACCTCCTCCACGTTAACGTGGTTCACCTGTCCCCTATTGAAAGGGTTCGGCTTCTTCCCAGAGCTTCCATTGCCATTTCCATTCTAGGATTCAGGACATTCATTGGCATAATGTCCGGTCTTCTGACACTTAAAGCAATTGACTTGGCTCAGGTCTCTCTTGGCTGGTGTTGATGGGTTGGTACGGTTCTGGCCGTTGCTTCCTCCATTCCCATTACCATTCTTGGGGCCATTATGATTATGCGAACTTCCTCCTCCATGAGTATGCTGAAAAGGTCCTCTCGGTTTAGGGGTAAATCATGGCTTCTACTGCGCTCCAAAATTGTACTTCCCTTGTCCATACTTCCTCTTACGGTTTTCAATCTGCTGCTGCTTCCCTTCAATCATAATAGCACGATCTACCAACTCCTGGTAGTTGTTGAAGCTTGCTACCATCAACTGCATGCTCAACTCATCATTCAGTCCTTCTAGAAACTTCTCCTGCTTAACTGCATCCGTAGCAACGTCATCTGGGGCATAACTTCTTAGCTTACTAAAGTCATCCACATACTGGCCAACTGTTCGTCCTCCTTGGCGCAAGTTGCAAAACTCACGCTTCTTCATCGCCATAGCTCCTGCTGAAACATGTGCAGTATGGAAAGCCTGCTGAAACTGGTCCCATGTGACAGTGTCGATAGGGTAAGTGGCTGTGAAATTCTCCCACCATGATGTTGCGGGTCCATCCAACTAATGTGCGGCAAATTTCACCTTTTCCGCATCTGTGCATCCTGCCGTGGTCAACTCCCTTGCTGTCTTGCGAAGCCAATCATCTGCTACTATAGGCTCGGTGCTACTGGAGAACACCGGCGGATTCAGCCTAAGAAAACGGGTTAAGTGATCAACAGGTGGTGGTGGTGGTGGGTTGTTGTTGTTTACCTGATTCTGATTCTGGACTAGCAACTGCATCAACGTATTCTGCTGCTGGATCAACTAAGTGAGCTCCGGTGGGAAGGTAAATCCGGGTCACGTCTCGGAGGCATCTGATGGGTTTAGAAAAGATGAGATTTAAGAATAGAGAGAGGTCTAGAGAGAAAACACTACCCATATGCACATGAGGCAAAAGCAAACAATTCACTTCATTCAATCAAACAAGGGCATACAATCGGTCTAACTATCGCAAAAGTGCTCGGACTACTCTATTTACATGGTGGAATACTACTACTGAAGTGGTGGTCTACTAGAAATATTCTTCGGTTGCAGACTCCATGATATCTGCTCCAGCTTCATCAACATAGTCATCATTACTATCGTCTGGGTCCGAGTCGGTGTCGTCGATGATGATGTAGTCTTCCGGGTGAATCTCCTTGGGTTCTTCGTCTTCTTCTACTGGTGTAGGGTCTCCCATGAATATTCCGCTCTTCTTGATCAGGCTGTCATTCTTCTCCACTAGTACTTCGATTTCCTCCATATAATCTTCACGTGTAGCCTTGAGTTCTTCCTCCAGCTCCGTGATTCTTGTCCTCGCCTTCTTCAGATCTATCATGTCTGCGCACATCTGGTTATCCTGACATCGAATGTGCTGGTTTAACTCCTGGATGAAAGTTGCGATTGATCTATCCTTCTTGGTGCTGATCATCTCCCAGTGCTCATCTCGGCACCCACAAATCTGATAAATTGTATCCTTGAGATCATTGCGGTAAACTTCTCCAATACATCCCATGGCGATGTGAGCTGCCATGCTCTTTTCTAGACTCCAGGTTGGTGCATCAAAGGAAAGCTCTATGGGCTCCGTGACTGGCATGAACGTCCTTCCTGGAACTTGAACTTGAATCATCCAGTGCTCCTCCTCGGGTAAAGTGGCGTTGTAGGTTCCGGTGAAGCTTGGTACTCCGATGTTTAGGTATCTAGTGACTTCCTTCAAGTGACGTCCAAAGGGTGTATCTTCATCCAGTTGTGTAAACTTGTTCCTTGCATCCGCCATCCTAAAAGAGTAGATAGGATGAGGAGTCAGAAATGAGAATAGTGAGTAGTGATCTAGGGCTTTAGCTTAGTGGTCGTGTCCTACAGTCAGCGTGTGCTCTGATACCATCTTGTAGCGACCAGACCTCAAACAGTCTGATCTCTGTGCTTCAGTGTCATCCCTGGATTAGTAATGCTGACACACACAGTACTTGAAGGATGTATAACAGAGTAGCAATCACACACTTATTACATCGAATGTCTCAAAAGAGAACTTATTACAATAAATATGGCTTAAGGCCATCTAATTACGACAACATCGGAAGGCTTGGAAGATAAGTGAGTCCATCAACTCCAACGGCATCACTGAGTATAGAACCACGACCTAAAGGCACCTTACTCGTCGTCTAAAAAGTCTGCAACATGAACGTTGCAGCCCGAAACGGGTTAGCACATGGAATATGCTGGCAATGTAACACACAGAGAGTAATGAAAGAATAAGGCTATACTACATGCATATTTGGCTGGTGGAAAGCTCTATGGTTACAGTTTTGCGTAAAGCCAATTTTTCCCTACTGCAAAGGTTTAAATTTTATTTAACTATCATGGTAGTTGTTAAACATTGAGAGTGTAGACACCCTCTCAATCCCAATTAAGCATCAACATTAGAACCCAACAATATTAATTATAGTAACATGATGAGATTCACATGATAATCCAAGTACTAGATACTCAACTTGTCCATAACCGGGGACACGCCTAACCATGATTAGTTTATACACTATGCAGAGGTTTGCACACTTTTCCCCACAAGACTCGATCTCCTCCGTTGGGATTCTCGCACTACATGATGTTTGAGAAACGGATGACCGAGACATAGTCTTTCAGAAGCGCTAGCACCTTACGAACGGGTAGACCGTACCAACCTACATCCCCTACATCTGCTAGTCTACCACTGTAAGAGTTCGCACGACTTAGTCAACTATGCTAGAGCCCATACTAGCTTGTGGCTGCACACAGAAGTTTCTAGTATGAATAATCTCATGATCCCTTTGAGCCTGGGTGGCGGTCCATAAAGAAAAACAGGCAATCGCTGGTATACCCAGGTGCCTCAATCCACCCAGATGTGTGTTTAAGTTGCCACCTTAAATAAACCATTAATTTAACAATCTCACATCTGTCATGGATACACTCACCCAATCCACGTCTACTAGCATGGCATGGCGATAAGCAAACGTAGAAGTAACTCCCAAAGGTTGATAATAAAACAGGTAATAAGTACTACCTCATCTACTTCCCAAAACCCACAATTTAATTTGATCCTAATCATGCAATGTTTGAGGATTGATCCAATGCAATAAAAACTGGGTAGTAAAGAGGTATGATCAAAGTGTTACTTGCCTTGCTGATGATCCACGAAACCTAGCGATTCAAAGTAGCAAGCGATGCACTCCGGGTACTGTATCGCAAACAAACAAGCATACAATAAGTACTCATCTAATGCACGGGTAAAACTCAAATAAGAGAAGTAACCAAAAAGTTCAACTTAAGAACTCCGGTTGGAAAAAAGAATCAAATCGAACGAAGCAACGAAAGTCAAACGGCGAAAGAAACAAACTTCATTTACTAATCTGGATCTAGGTCAAATTTTACAGATGCAAAAACTTGTTTGATTTGGTTCAACGGAAAGGGTTTCGAGACGAAATTCCAGGCGCTTGAATCGCCTGATTCCGATAAACGAGCGAAAAGTTATACTAGAACGAAAATCGGATTAGAAATCGCGATCAGAAATAATCGTGGAAAATCCGAGAAAAAGAAAAACGATGAACAGATTAACGAACAAACGTTCGTTATCTAGTACTAAACGGTGAATACGTTCGTTAAAACGAAAAAACGAGCGAACGCTCGCTAAATAAGCTAAACCGGAAAATAAACCGATCTAAATAAAAAACGGATCTAGAAAAAGAACCGAACGAAAAACCTGCAGAAAACCGAACGGTTTTCTAGGGAAAACCGGCGGCGGCGGGGTCAGCGGGCGGGGCGGCGGTGGCTCCGGCGTGCGGCGGCGTCCGGCGGCAGCGGCACGCGGCGGCGGCTTGGGGCGGCTAGGGTTAGGTTTAGGCGCGGGGTGGGCTTACGGGCTCGGGGCGGCTCCTTATAAAGGCCGGCCGGACAGAGTCCTGGCCGAATACGGCCCAAAGTCAGTTGCGTGTTTTTTAAATAATTACGCGCAGAAAAACAAATAAAATAAATACTAAACGGACTCCAAAAATCCCAAAATATATTTTCCCCGACTTCTAAAATCAAGCCGAACAGGATGAACATTTATTTGGGGCCTAAATGCAATTTTGAAAAACATGCATTTTTCCTAAATTCAAATAAAATAGCAAATAAATCCAAAATAAAATCTTATTTGATTTTATTATTAAATCCTCAATATTTCTTTATTTAGGGAAAGTCATTTTATTCCCTCTCTCATATTTTTATAATAGAAATTATTGAAGATAACTTAAATAAAATCAAATGATCCTATTTTCAAAATTTGAGAAAACTCAAATATGAAAATAACGAAATCCCCAACTCTCTCCGAGGGTCCTTGACTTGCGTAGAATTTCTAGGATCAAACCAAAAGCAAATAAAATATGATATGCAGTGATGTTCTAATGTATAACATTCCAAATTGAAAATTTGGGATGTTACATGTCGCCAATGTGCTGGGCTGGGTTGGACATTCTTATTGAAAAATAAAAATGGACCGGATCTATTTACGAAGTTGACTACGATTTGCATGGGTCCGCTGGTTGCAGGAAGAAAATGTTGGGAGAAAGAAGATTGGTCGCTATCTTTGTCGAAGAATAACATCGACTGAATGTAATGACACTATCATAGGAAATAATATCCTCCTGTTAAATCGTGAATTTAAAGAACTGGTGCATGAGCATTTAATTTTATTTATTTATTTACTTATTTATGTTTAGGGGACCATGAGCATGTACCCGGGCTGGATTCATGTGAGAGCCTCCCTTCCAGTTAATTATGGGCTTCTCTATTGGGCCTTCATCAGTGGGCTACATGTTATCAACAAGTGAAAAATGTGTTCCGTATGAAAAATAGTATGCGCTACGTACGGTACGGGGCACTAAAGGATCGAACCGTGCAACGACTTCCAAAACATTGTGTTTGTCGTTCTAACAACACATTTATTCAACTAATAGACGAAATATACTACTGATTGTATATTGAAAATAGCAGCAGCAACTAGGGCTAGGGTGCAACAGAAGCAGTAAGCAGGCCAGAAGAGTGAAGACGCATCTCTCTCTTCCAAACCAAACATCAGTCATCATTACAAAAGGGCTACCAAAAAAGAACAAGTGTATCCATCAAACTAAATAAAGATCCTACTACACCAAGTGTACGCATCTAACTAACTGGCTCAGTTACACGTTACTATTTACTAAGCCGTGGAGATTGGCTGACGGCTTGAACCAGATGGGTGCCTGACGGGGGAAACTCCAGCCGGCAGGTAAAAGTATGATACTTGCGACCCTCTCTCCTACTTTGGGCTGCAGAGCGTGGCGGCACATATCAGGGTATGGTCCATGCAGAGACGCATGGTACGCTGTGTACACACAGTTTTGCCTGATGAATGAAACCGCGCTGCCATCATGATCCTTGCTGTCGGTTATCTCCTGGTTAATCGGATAATTCAATCCGACAAACAGAGAGTGTGTACCAAGGCTACTTACCAACCTCTAGTCAAAATTTCCTGAAGGCCCAGAGAAGCTGGGATCCTGCTCAAAGACCTTGCAGTGATTGTGATTGTATCCCGCGAAACAACATGTCTGGTAAGTGCGAACGATCATCAATCATTCGCCGTCGTCTGATCGAGCCAGGAATCACCTGCAACTGCCATGCCGCTTTTCTTTGAAAGGTTCTGGGATTAGGAAGGGTAGGAACACCAGACAGCCTACAACATCATATCAAGTTGGAGTCAAATAACCCTAAAAAAAGTTGGAGTCAAATAAAAAAGGGCTCTTGATATAGTCAATCTTAAGAACAGCATGTTATGAGCAAGAATATTTTTCAGTAAATGTTGACAGTAATATAAGAAAGCCATCATGATATCATAGGAAAGTAACATACTGCTGTAACAACCATTTGTAGCGATGACTGGAGTAGGCCAGCAATACGTCAAGCCATAGAAGGAGTCGACAACGTAAATGAAGCCCTTGTGTTCAATGGCATCAGAGAACCATGGAGGATGTATGCTCCTGCGATGGACGTGGAGATTTATCCACTTACCACAGTGACTGTCAGATAGACGAGACCGCGGTTGAAGAACACAATTTGCCTGAAGTCTTTATAATTCACAGATCTTGTAGGCACTTGGCAGATTACAACCTTGAGCAAATCAAACTTGGTATCATGTTGGCTACTGTAAGATTCCGAGTATTCTGGGCCGCGGTGCCAAAGCAGTGCAGTGTTAATCGAAGGAAGGGGGATCAATCACCGGGTGTAGACCTCCACGAGCATCCAGCTGCCGTGACCATCGACGAGCACCATCCAAGACGTGTTCATGCTGACCTAGTACATACCGTTAATGTAGTTGAGGGTGACGGGTATCGGATCGCAGTCAAGGGGGTTGATGCTTGCCACCCTACGATCGTTATGCTGCGTGACATGCCGTTTCTGAAGATCAGGCGACATCAACAAGCAAGGAGCTGGCTTAAAAAGCTCCGGCCCGAGGGCTTTGAGTAAACGGTACAGCCCCGACGAGCACGCGGCGAGTGGCATGGTACTGAGATTGTCCATACGCGAAACAATGAGCTTGATTACGTCTGTGGGGAGCGAATTCCAGCCACTCTTTCAACGGACGCTGCTCGGTTCTGCCATTGTTAGTGCTTGGGTTTCGGACGAGGGGGGAGGCGCCTTAGCGGGGATGGAAGATTGGACGAGGGGGGAGGCGGCTTAGCGGGGATGGAAGAGCGGACAAAGATGGAGAAGCGAATATGTGATGCGGGAAGTGGATAGGTGATGATGACTACAGCACGCCGCTTGACTTACGAGACACATACCAGCAGCGTAGGGTCATATCAAAGTCAGACAACTTGCTTGAGTGATCACAGTACTGGTCCAATCATTGTTATATCAAAAGTAAACTGTTTGGAGTGAAACATAAGATATTTTTAGTGATACGTATATCAAAAGTAAACTGTTTTCTTTCAAATTTGTGAATATGTATTATTCTACTTTGGATCCGTTGCAATGGGCGGGATCATTGTTATAAATGTTTATCTCTTGCATTCTCCGCAACTAACACCTAGTGTACTGGTCCGGGCCGGATGCTCGTAGCGCGATGACCTGAGTTTGAATTCTGTCCTAAACTTTAGCTTTTTATATTTTTTTAATATATAATATACTTCTTTCGCTATTGTACTGGCAGTGGAACCCACAGAGTACTTAGAATACAGGATTAAGGATGGATTTGTTTCTTTTTAACTTTCTGTACGAATATGTAGCCAGCCTGCAAGTCATGTACACTGTACTGATAGTGGAACCCACAAAGTACTTAGAATACAAGATTAAGGATGCAATTACCTTTTGTAGAGGGAGAATCATACACGCAATTAACTCAAATGGATTGGACGTGACTCTATTATTCTCCAACGGCAACCGGCAAATTTCCTCCCGCGGGCCGGAGTAGGTTTCTCGGTTTGCATGCGGGTTAACGGAGGGTTTTGATGGAGGCGAGGAGGCGTGTTCAGCCGGGCGTGTAGTGGACGACGCAGTACTATTCGATTTGACAAATACAACTAGTATATTACTAGTACGCGGGTACGTGCATAGCAAGTGCAAAGTTCAATTCGTGAAAATAGATCTCCCGCGCTGATTTTTTTCTTCAAAAAAGAAGTCCTTGAAAAGTCTAACAAATCAACAATTCTGTTCTGTTTGTATGTAAAGTTATCATGACAGCTATCCTAATTTCACTAATCAAAATGTCCAAGTCACATTTTTTTCTTCGAAGAAAAATATTTTCATGGTTGCAAAACTTGGTAACATAATTTTTTGTCCATCTCATGTATTTGTGCAGTGTGATAGATGACTTAACCATTTGCACGTACATAAGTAATAGTTGTACTCCCTCCGTCTAGGTGTATAAGTCTTCCCTCCTTCTTGGTCACGGTGCACAACCAAAGATGACTTATTGACCTGGAGGGAGGGAGTAGCACAGTCTGCAAGCATATATAGAGAGAGACGTGTAGTATGATAGTATATAGTAAAGTTTGTGCTATATGCACGTACTTACAAAATGCGTACGAATACACAAGGTTTCCAAACTTTCCCTTTTACATACTTAATTAAGGACGCTAATAATTCCTGAATGTTCAGGATTTATCATTTGTGTCCCAAAACTAATGTGATCGCCTTACGAAACAAAAATTATACTCCTACTAAAAGCCACGGCGCTCGCAGGACCGCTTGCGGCTCGCCACGAGTGCCCTGGTGCGCGGCCGTTTCCCAGTGCACCGACACAATGCCTCTTCCTCAGCCTCGCAACTCACGAGGTGCTGATTGGCGGCTTGCCGGCGGGCGAGCATGATCTCACCGGTGTGGTGATCCGGCGCCAACAGATACTCCTCCTCGCTGGAAGCGTGCACCCGGTCCACGTACCGCCAAGCGTAGATGAGGCGCTTGGGCCCGACTGCACTCAGGGCTTCAGCACGGGCGTCCTCCGCCACCCTCACGGCCCTCGCACGAGCTTTCTGCCAAAGAGCCAATTGCCTGACTCTCTCGGGCGCGACATAGGCCTGCCAGGCAGCTTGTTCTGCGGTGCGCTTCTCTTCCTCGGCCTTCTTCTCTGCCTCTATTTTGGCGCGCTCTACTGGAGGCAAAGCCTCCCACAAGGTGACATCCATTTCTTTCCAAAGCTCCTCAAGGCTGGGGGGCTCGGCGGGCGGCGCGGCGTTCTCCTCGTAGTGAGGAGCCGATGCGTCCTCCGACGCACGTGCTGGCGAGATTGGGAACGCCGACGCGTCCACCTCGACGCATCGCGGCGAGGAGCGGAACGCCGACGCGTCCTCCTCGACTAGTGGTGGCGAGGAACGGAACAAAGACGCGTCCACCTCGACGCGTCGCGGCGAGGAGTGGAACGCCGACGCGTCCTCCTCGACTAGTGGCGGCGAGGAACGGAACGGCGACGCGTGACCGTCCGCATGGTGCAGCGAGGGGCGCCTAGGGCTTGGGAGGGGCGATGCCAAGGTGGTCAACATGAGAGGGAGGGGGAGATAGCGATGAACGTGAACGTGAGGGGGAGGAGATAGTGATGTCTTGGGAGGTGCAGTATTCATAGCGAGCAATGGCACACCTACATAAGATATGGACTGAGCTGCACTGACTTAACTGCAGGTCTAGTTGCGTCACTTACATGTGGGCCAAACCCCTGTTGCGCCCATATGTCTGTGCTCAATGCACCTGCAGTTAAGTAACTGAAGCAGCATCCCGGAAGATATGTTGCGTGATTAACATAACAGCTACTCCCATCACATGCTCAGATTTCAAGGTGCATTAATTCATTGCATGAGAGGATTATGAGAAACTTGACCAATGCATGTACTTCATGCATGCATGCATTGCAATTAATGCATTGGTAAACACAATTCTTTGAGAAAAACGAGCGCATTAATTGAGTGCTTTTACAAACCATGAAAATTATTCCACCACTCATCATCTACCTTGGTTGGTGAGATTTTTGAATTGATCCCTATAAACCGGAAAGGAGGTAGTACGTGGGCATATCTGTTGGAGTAAATTAAGGGGGAGGGAAGGGGTGGAAATATTGCTGGTCACAGCGGATTGGACGAGCATGGGGGGAGAGTCATGCATGCAAATTTTTGCACATGGGGTGGAGTGGTGGGACCGCCAGAGGGAGAAGGAGAGTCTGGCAGGCATATTGTTTCCACACATGGAGAGGAAAAGATTTGGAGATGAACGGGCTTCCTGCAGGTATGGGGAACGATGCATAATAAGTCTCATCTTGCATGCCGGGCTAGGTATAGTCTCAAGTCATTAAAAACATACACGCCCCACACATGTTCATATTTCAAGGTGCACTATATTATTGCATGCGATGATTAAGGCTGGCCATAATGGTGGTATCTTAGCTGGTATCATGCACACGGGAATAGCAAACATGTTGATGTGGCAAAGAATTAAAGAAGAGAGGGGGGTTAGAGTAACTAGTGTTCATGCATGCATTGGTAAACACATTTTTTGTGAAGAACTACAAAAACTATTCCACCGCCTCTATCTTGCTAAGAGTAGGTGAAAATTTTGAATCGAGCCCTTTAAACTAGAAGGGGGGTAGTAGTACTCTAATAGCTAACCTTGGCCCTGTTTGGATCCATGTGTTAGAGTTAGTTTGGGTTAGTTTGAACTCAACTAACCCAAAAAAATCTAACCCACCCAGGAGGTGCTTATTTGGGTTAGTTCTTCTCGGGACACTAAAGAACACATTTTTCTCTCGCTCTCCCCGCAGTAGATCCCTCCCCACTTCCTCGAAGCTTCTCATCCTCTCCCTCCCTCTCGCACCGCCCATGAAGGCACCTCGCCGTATCCGCGCTCCATCTAACCCTGTCATCCAAACACCTCTTTCGCTAGAGTTACTTCAGGGTTAGTTCAGGATTAGAATCTTTAACTCATCTAATAGTAGTTCTTATACTCATTATAATCAGTATTGTAGATATTGATATTTTTAGTATAAATTTGGTCAAACACTTTGCAAATGGTTGACGGAAGTAAAAAGGACCAGAGGGAGTATCATGCATGCGGAGTAGGCAAAAAAATGCTCATTTATAGTCAGTCGAAGTCTCAAAGGGCGCGACCGCGTGAGGGAGGCGAAGGTCGTGGGAGGCGCGACGATTGACGGAATTAAGTGAAGTTACTCACGTGCCGGCATGGCGTGTGAACAGGCAGAAGCTATATCGTCAGGCCTACGATATGGGTCTAGTAGACATGACATCTACTAGGTCCCGCATAGTTCTCGAGAACTCTTTGGGGGCTTGCAGCCGTTTATCCACCGGGCAAGCCAGTAACCCCATGCTGTTCGCACACCCTACTCGTCCCCGTCTTCTACTAGTATAGTACCTTACAACAGTTCGCTCCCAGTCATCCCGTCCTTTCACATTACACCAGTTCAACTTCTCCTAACCCTCCTCCAAAATCCATGGCCTCCCAAATCTCCATGGTCGCCGCTGAGTACCAGGTTAGAGCCATCACCGGCAATGAGTTCTTCGTCATCTACACACATTGATCCGCGATGGTGAAAGCATGCCTTGCTCGCTTCCTACGCATGTTCAACAGTTCAACGGATGAGTGGGTCGCTGGGCTAGATGTGAGTACACCACACTCCTGCAAAGAGAGAAGAAATTGAAGGAGGCAGAGAAGAAGAAGCCCGCCGTGATCCAGGTTTGCGTACATAACGTGTGCTTGGTCTACCACATATGCCATGCCAACGTTGAGTGCCAGGATTTTAAGAACTTCCTCAAGGACGGAAGAGTGAAATTCGTTACTGTAGACTTTAGGAACGACAGTGATGTCCTGGGTCGGATAGGACTCGTTGTAGGCCAGCCCTTCAATCTCCGGAAGGCAAGCCTGGTGTCCTCCTCTCAGCCTTCAATGCTGACCCTGGCAGCAGCCATGATTGATCCTTCATGCGCTAAACTGAAGAAACCTCACCACGAGTTTCATCATGCATGGGAGTCGAAGACATTAGATGAAGATCACATCCTGTACGCAGCAATGGATGCCTACCTTTGTTTAAATACCTACAAGGGTTGGATGAAGAAGCAGAGCCCAGTATCTGGTTCAAGCAAAGAAGCGTCGGCGAAGAGGAATAGGAAGAGGGACGAGGACGAAGTTGAGGACGTGGACTCGGACTCCGAGTAGGTGGTAGTGCCGTCGCTCATGCTGGTTCTACTGCAGTGTCAAGCGGACTAGTTGCTTAGTTTATTTTCAAGGGTGTGTTGTGCTGAGGCCCCAGCAGAACTATGTTTATGTTCTTTCTCGTTATTTGAACTCTTTAGTACGTACAGTAGTACTAGTACTATGTCTTACTACTGTTCTTCTTGCAGTTGGTACTACTGCTCGTGTCTTCGTGTCCCTACTGTACTTAATACGTTCATACTAGTAGTATAATTTGGGTCAGTCGATTTGTGGAAGAAGTTGTATGGAGCGAAGGAAGAAGACGGTAGAGTAGCTACCCCGGTATCTATATTAGGGTGGCAGGGTGCCCATGATCTATCTTATGAGTGTTGGGTGTGGAATGCGGTTCGCCGGAAAAAAATGGATTGTGCCCGGGGTTAAACGGATGGTGGGGGTGGGGGAGCATGGCGGTAGCAGGCGGTTCAGGGGAGGGTGCGGCAGCGGCAGGCGGTTAGGCGTGTGGCGGGCTGAGAAGATGAACCATGCATCAATTTCGGAGGTTGAAGAAGCCCTTCTAGCCATCCATGTTGCATCAAACGGCTCACAAGAGTCGACTGACCCAAATTGCTCCTTCAGATTGCAGGATTCACGTGGCATTCAAGGTCTCGAAGGTAGATTCCGCGTCCGCACCCGGTTTGCGGGCTCGACGCGCGCGCGACCGGCTTCCGCCGCGACAGCCACCATGCGCGCCTCCTCCGCACGGGCGGAGACGATAATGACACGCTAGTTCCTCCTCACCGGCGTGCTGGAGCACGTGCACGTCCTCTTCTTCGTACGCTGCGTGCATAGACGCGGCTCCACCAGCTGCTCGCGTGCTTGGCAGCGCGACGGCATCATGAGGAGGGACTGCAGACGACATGAGCGGGCGAGCCTTCGGCTTGGCGGCGACACGGCGGTGATGGGCGAGAAATTGTTGGCCGGAGCTGGCGGGCGCCGGCATGCGCAACGGCGGCGGCAGCATATTGATGAGTGCGTGTATGGGAGCTTAGTTTAGTTTTATATAGGGTTGGTCAAACTTAAAAGAAAATGGTACTAGTACATGTAAACATTAGACTTAGGCGGCACTTTTATTAGTTACCACAGCCACGATACAGAATCATGTGCAAGCGCGTGAACCGCGGCCGCGCGATCGATCGAATGGTGTGTTACAATGTCGCGCTCGAAGGACATCCACCGAACCTTTTGTGTGTGTGAAAACAATCCCCGAATATTACTCAACTTTTTTTCCTGGAAAAGTTCTTGACGCTACAATATTTCCATATATTTGAATTTAGCTCCAGTTTGTATTTATTTGGATTTGGAAGTTTTAGGTGTGCCCTAGTTTTTTTAATACTGATTTTGTGTGTGTGACTGAGAGAGAACGTGTGTATGTGTCCATATGTGTGTTGTGGCAGAAGGGCAATGTGGAGACGGTGTGCGTGTGATAGAGACATAGAGAGGTGTGAATGTGCAAATGATCATGCATGAGTGAGACATAGACAGATGCCGATATGTTGTGTACTTGTGTATACATGAGAGAACGGTCTTCTATTTTACTTGTGTGTGTGTGTGTGAGAGAGAGAGAGAGGAGCATCCGTAGCACAACAACCATCTCTCTCGATTCGTCCATCCCTCGCACGATCGCATGTAACACACGCATCAATGCGCATATTTTGACACCCTCACCCGGCCCCTGCCCACCTCAAGGCCCGCACATCGCTCTCTATCTCGCACGCACAATCTCTTCATGAATACCCTGTTTAGCATGTAGCTTTCCGTCACATACACACATTTCTCTCCTTAGGTTTGTTTTCTCGCAATATCTGATACACACACATAGCACACACACACCCCTCTCCCTAGCACACAATTCATCCCCATCCAAGGTTATATGGTGACCACTCTCGCTTGTGCTTCTCTGCACCCCAGCATGCACAACACCTCAATCTTCAAAGAGGGCATCGAGGAGATCGAAGACGGTGACCACACCGCGCTAGAGAATGCAGGGCCATTTGGAAGCAGGATGATGTGACGACGGCTGACTGACTCCTCCCCCCACCCTCTCTCTCTCTCTCTCGCACAAAATTACCAATCCCTCTCTCCCCCGCACAAATTTATCAATCCCTCAACCCACGAGATCCTTCCCCTCTCGTCCATCTTTTTCCAGCTCTCTCATCAAACCTGTTGTCTCTTCTCCTTCCACGTGTACAGAATCTGGATGCACATGCATCTCACGTATATTACATGTCTCCATCTTTCTCATAGGCCTAACTTCTTCCTCTCTCTTCCTCTCTCTATCTACCTCTCTCTGTTTCGCTAGGTTTGTCTCCTACTCTCTCGTCCACATACATACAGTCTTTCCCGCCCTATCTGCTCCATCTTCACAAGCTCTCTCTGCATGTTTCATTCACACATTGGGATATGTTCAAAATGTGGCTTTTATAATGGCTGATGTAGAGTTATTGTTGGTTTTGTTGCATCCTACAAATTAATAACTATGAAATGCATTTTGATTGTCATTTGATTGGGATTATGCTAGTTTGAGCATGTTGTGAAGTACTATAGACCTCGTATACATCTTGGAATTCGACAATGATTGTAACTATTGAATTGTATAGACCATTACATTCAAAGTCAGTAGCCTAATATATTTATTTCACAATTTCGACAAATGATTAATTCACTACATACTAAGAAAACAAATGTGTACACACTCCGTTTTTATTTAAGTCCGCGTATTAGCATTTGTCCAAGTCAAGTTTTGTAAACTCTTAGAAAGTTTATAATAAAAAATATTAACATATACAATAACAAATAAATACCATTAGATTCATTATTGAATGTACTTTCACATCATACATATCTGTTATGGTAAATGTTTATATTTTTCTATAAACTTGGTCAAACTTTACGAAGTTTGACTTCGGTCAAACCTAATATGCAGAGTTTACTAGTACTACTCGCTAGTTGCTTAGCTGAATCACCCAACACGCCACACGGGGAGTTCAGTGTCACAAAATTTTGAGGTCAGCGGGAAAATCTCCTGCGACCCTGATTCAAGCAGTGGGAAGTTACCATCATAGCCTTCGGAACAGGCCTACGGATGATGGTTGGTAGGGGGCTATTTTCGTAACTTTAGGTTCACCCTACCCAGCCAACCCCACCCCGGCACCCAGAGTAGTACACCTGAATACTCCCCATTTTGTATCCCCACCACAAAATAGACTTCTCCACAGCACCGCAGCCTTCGTGCTCCTCCCCTTCTGCATCGGCGCACTCAATCACCGCAGCGCATCTGCCTCATCGACGACCTATTTTTTTCCTTTTGAATTCACTTCTCCCAGTTCTGTTTATCTGGCTTCTACTAAATGGATCTGGGTTACTCTGAGTATTGATCTAAAAAAAGTAACTTCATGTCAGGATGCAGTTCCTGCGAGGAGGGAAGTATGGTCAACCTCGAGATCATGTTTCCAGAATGAGGCTAGATTACACACAAGGTGCTAGTTCCCTAATGATGCTGGATTAGACACAAGGTGCAAATTCCCAGATGATGCAGGATTACACACAAGCCAGGTGGAGTCGTTAGCTGTTCGTGTCCTCGTGGCTCTAGTAAAGGCTGAAAGAAAGCATGCAGCAGCCCTTGAGAATGTAGCTGAGTTCCTAAAGAAGCGAAAAGAGCAATCAGATGCTCTCTTCACCCATGCCAAAGAAGAGATGGAAGAATCCAGAAATAAGCTAGCAGAGGCAAAGCAGGCTAGGCATCTCCTGCTATCTAAAACTGTTGTCAATACAAAATTTCCTTCATAGTAGCTAGGTTCAAATGTTTATCCAGTCAGGATGCCTATTGTGATGTCCATGCATCTACTGATGTGGCACAATTTTTTCGGGTCATGTAATAACAGCAATTACTTCCAAACAATAACTGATGAAGCATTGGACATGGTATAGTTCACGCGCAAGCCCGACATTCCAAGTCTAACTTCCACATAAAACTTGTTGGAGATATGCCCTAGAGGCAATCATGTATGATGATTTTTCTTATGTGTTTATGAATAAAGATAGTCCTTGGACATTATCAATGATGTGTATCAGCAAGTACGTGACTTGTTTGTGGGACTATGCATTGTATGATGACTGTCCTAAAAGGTCCCGAGTATAAAGGGCTGTGTGGACGCGCAGCCAACTAGACTAGCATATGACACGGTCGATGGCTTGGTCTCACTAGCCATGGAGCATTGGATGCTAACCGGATAATATGGACTTGGAAGGATCTGGTCGGATTCGACGTAGTCGGAACCGAGTCGAGATAAGGTCCAAGTCGGACAGACCCAACTATGAGACGCAACGATATGTCATCTGTGAGTCTCTAGTACAACATATGTTCTATGTCCTAAGACGTGAGCTGACGCATGTACTCGGGATGGTGACAGACTTGCTTTGGGCCGACCAAACGATACTCCGTAACTGGGTAGTTATAAACGTAGGTTTCGGGTTTGTCCAGAACCATGCTGTGAGACGTGGTCGAGCAAGATGGGATTTGCCCCTCCGATCGGGAGAGATATACTCTGGGCCCCTCGTGTGATCCGACCAGGATAAGCATGGCCATGCGACAAGGATTATGAGATAAGCCGGTTTGTGGTCGGCATCACTGGAACGAGAAAGAGGTCGGGCTAGCACAAGGATGACAGACTCGCCTTGAGCTCGACAACATATATCGTGTGGCAAAAGGAATGGAAGTGTGATGTACAGGTTCGCTAACCAGCTTCATAGTCTGCTTGGTGTTCGGCATGCCTTGCTAGAGGCCGCTACCAACCATGCAGTTCGGAGGTGATGCGAACTGCGACCAAGACAACTTGAACCTAAGGGGTCGCGCGCTTAAGGGAAGGAACCTACGAGGTCGGATCCGAGGACACTGGTCGGATGTGATCCGAACTGTATTCGGATTGTGGCCGAGTAGACTTATGGGCTTTAGGGTCCGTGCAAGGCCCAAGTGTTGAGCCCGCGACGAACGCCTATATAAAGTGTAGGTGCCGCACACTCACACGGTTGATCGCTTCGACGCTGTCACTAGGGTTTGCATGTGCTGCGAATAGACACCTCCACTCGCCGCCGGTTGTGTGATCGGACCTAGCAGTCCGTCGCACGATGCTCCTCCTGCACGCGCGGATACCGTTAGAGGCGGTGCACTTGCGCCGCTCCGGCTAACCTGTACGTGGGAACCGACTACCGGCTGTACGAGGGAGATCGGACGAGGAGGAGACGATCCACGCGGACGCGCTGCCCCAACTCTTCTTCCGCTGCACGGCACTGCGCGTGTAGTGGTAACGAACTATGATCCATCTCCTGTAGCATGTTCTTGGTTGTTCTGCGCGTAGGAAATTTTTAATTTGCAGTCGACGCACCCTACCGTAGATCCCAACAAAACTCATGTTCACAGATATCTCCACATTCATACATAATGTCCACAACCATGATTCACTTCAAAGCCAAAAAAATGAGGAAAGTTATGAATAAAGAAAAACCTCTAGTTCCTGCTACCAGTGCGAGCACAACAAGTCAAGACCATGCATAATTAATTATATTTTGGTCATTTTTTGTGTTCAAAAATGTCGGTCGGCTCGCGAAAGGACGTGTTGCCAGCACAAGCGCGGATTCAATGAAGGCAGGCGGGGCAGTCTGGAGCCGGTTGCATGCGGCAAGGAGGCGTGTTCAGCCGGACCTACAGCAAGTGGGGCCCTCTTGGCCGGCGCGCCGGTTCAATGCCTGTGCTATGAGAGGTCGCGTCCGTGTCAGAGCAATCACTCCCTCCAGTCCTTTTTTGTTTGCGTATAACAAAATCTTATTTTCCATTCACATTTTACAAGTAAAATTCGTGGACAAACTTTGACCCAAAATACGATGGGGACTAGTAAACCAGAATGGAGGTAGTAGTTTTTTTAATCAAAGAAGGGTTTCCCCCTTCCGATTTCATTACTGAAAACCAACATCTAAATCTAAACCATAGTATTTTCCCTAGAACTACCAGGTTCAACATCTCGCAACATAAACCCATACAACCATACGCCAAGGAGGTACATAGTACTATGAATTCCATTTTCGCTCCATACCAATCGTTCTAAAAACTACTTAGTACTTATAACGCGCCATTGAAAATCAGAACTCTTAACCTTGCTAAAAGAATGATATTTTAAACGTGGGTACTTGATCTGTGGCAACTGGCGAGCCACCGCCTCCAAGTCGTTCACCTGTGGTCCCGACCATCAACTCCTACGGATCAAATTGTCACGTGAGCTGACTATTCCTACAAAGGTGCGCTCACCACGTACCCAGTACCCGTGAATGCAGCAATCGTGCACCTAGGGTTTTAGGGTTTATTTGTTAACGTTGCCTTTACGTAACACTCATGTGTGCAAGACAGTGAGAGACCGACTGCGTGCGTGCGCCTCTTCTCTTCGTATATGTACTCCACCATTTGTCTGGTCTCCAAAAAAATATAATAACTACTAGCAATGTGCCAATGCGTTGCCACACGATCAGAGTAGATTAATACATATTCACCGATTTGATAGAAAAAAGTCTAGTTTTGAAATACGTATATCACTAAAAAAATGTTATGTTTCACTCAAAATATATTCCTTTGGCGGTTTTGATGAGATAAGGGAGGAATGTTGTTGGTTTCAAGATTCGAGAAGTGGTATATGTCTAATTTCTACTCTTACTAGCAAGATACCCGTGCGTTGCACGGAACATCAAGATCTTGTGGGAGAAAAGGATGAACGAGGGAAGGCCTTATCTGCAAATGTGGAGAGGAGTGCGGGTAAATTGCCATAGTTTTGTTCCTATCCGTCAGATATAAATCGGACGACCTATATTGCAGGATGGCAGGCCCACCATCATCACCAACTCTGTTTTTTATCCCTACTCTTATAAAAAGCATAGTCGGTGATGATCGTGTGCCTGCCATCCTGCAATATAGGCTGTCCGATCTATATCTGACGGATAGGAAGGAAACTATGGCAATTTTGCAAAAAGATACCCACACCCCTCTCCACACTTGCAAATAAGGCCTTCCCTTGTTCATCCTTTTCTCCCACAAGATAAACTACTCATACAAATGCATCCTCATGTTCCGTGCAACACATGGGCATCTTGCTAGTTGTTGCAAAAAGCCCATGTGAGAGAGAGAGAGAGGGAGAGAGGAGGAGGACGGAGTGCATGTGTGACAAAGACACAAAGAGTGTGTGTGCGAGAGGTATCAGCTTAAAATGAGGCGATAGTGTGTTGTGCATGATTGAGAGGGCGTGTCTCAAGAAGGGAAGAAAAATCTACATATATACAAGGAGCGGGAGAGAGACATGTATGCGATAGTGGAAGCACGAGTGTGCGGGTGTATAAACCTATCTAGAGGCTAGTCGATAAATGTTTGTGAGAGAAATACGAGTCGGGGTGCGAAAGCGAGAGTTTTGTGTGTGTGAGAGAGAGAGAGACGGTAGTCGGGAAGGGGAGTGGAAGCAGGAGTTGTGTGTGTGTGAGAGAGAGAGGGGGGGGAGTTTGTCTGATCAGTAAACAAATGAATAATGTCAGTCTGGGATGGAGACGAAAAGGAGACCGCAACAAATGTTGTGTCTACAGGAGAGAGAGAGAGTAATTTTAGTGGTATGATTCATATCTAGAGACATATAGGGTGTGTGAGAGAATCCCATAGAGAGAAATACAAAGTGAAAGACGAGTGGAGACTGTGTGTGGCGGTGAAAAAGAAAGCTTAGGTACTTAGTCATACGAGAGAACTGTAGAGACGTGAGAGATAATGAAAACCGTGTAATGTATAATGATAGGGAGAGTGTGACACTTCTCAAGGGAGACGTCGAGAGACCATGTTTGCGAGGATAGGAGAAACATGAAGTGAGCGTGCGGGTGAGCTGGAGAAAAGAGAGTGATAGCTACATGAGAGATAATGAAAACCATGTAATGTATAATGATAGGGAGAGTGTGACACTTCTCAAGGGAGATGTCGAGAGACCATGTTTGCGAGGATAGGAGAAACATGAAGTGAGCGTGCGGGTGAGCTGGAGAAAAGAGAGTGATAGCTACATGAGAGATAATGAAAACCATGTAATGTATAATGATAGGGAGAGTGTGACACTTCTCAAGGGAGATGTCGAGAGACCATGTTTGCGAGGATAGGAGAAACATGAAGTGAGCGTGCGGGTGAGCTGGAGAAAAGAGAGTGATAGCTACATGAAGGAGCATGCATGCAAGAGAGATGGGCGTGAAAGGAGTGAACATAAAAGGGATTCAAATATTTCAATTCGAGATGATGATACATGTAATCCATACTCGAACCAAAATTGATCTATCAAACATGCATACTCATATGAATTCACGTGCATCTATGTTATTTAATATGTAGATATTACTGATCCATACATTTTAGTAGAACATAATTTGGTTTAATTTTTTGAATTCAACCTTATGATTTTGAGATCATTGTATTTGTAAATCATATTATACATATAAAGGAGCAGAATTCTTTGTTGTGCTTTTGAAAGTATATATAAAATAATGATGTATATAGAATTTTATTCCAATCAAAATGGATCCCGCCCGAAAAAAATTGAATACAAACGGGAT
Organism: Triticum urartu; assembly: GCF_003073215.2. Lineage (NCBI taxonomy): Eukaryota > Viridiplantae > Streptophyta > Magnoliopsida > Poales > Poaceae > Triticum > Triticum urartu. The sequence continues at coordinate 538,306,474 of NC_053024.1, forward strand.
TCGAATTGAGTTGGCACGGTAAACATGCACTCTCGAAAATTTGGACGAAGCGGGAAAAGTCGCAGTAACCGCCCGAAACCAAAATATACGAGATGGAAATTACTACTGCCTATCCCTGCCACGCAAAGCCTATCTGCTCGATTTCTATAGGTTTCGATAGGGGTAGGTTTGTAATTTCACTCAAACGTGGCATAACCGCCTCTCACCCGGATTCATACATGGTGGGCGCCAAAACACAGTGTGTCCTCGGCCGAAATCGACTCCCTCCTTGATTCATACACGGTGGGCGCCAAAAACAAACTCTCGTCGGCAAATATTCGGTGTATGCAAGATTACCGTCCTATCCCCAACCGACTAATATTGTTGTGATGTAGGAAATTTGAAATGGGGGCTAAGTTTGTAAATTTCCTCGCATTTGAGACAAGCGCGCCCTGAAGACATGGTTCCCCCCTTCCTCTCGACCTCCATTTCCCCATTCGTACTCCATGGGCGCCAAAACACCCTCTCCACCCTAGCCTCCTCCGTCCGCCATCCCATCCACCGTCATTCTCCTCCACCATGCTGGAGCTGATACCCCGACGCCGTCGTCCATTACAAGAGATCGACCTATCTCATCCACGGCTTCGGACCGGGATCCTTGCATCTCGTCCTCTCGCTTCATCCCCGCCATCGTCCACCTTGCCGGCGCCGCTCCAACGACCGTCTCGTCCATCACGCCCCGCCGCCACCGTCTACCCTCCTAGATCTGCTTCCACGCTGCGGACAACCATCGCTACTGCAGCACAGTCAAATTCTCAGCAGATGCATACACAGCGCCGCACCAGAGGCGGTACTCTTTCGTATCTGCTCAACTTATTTATCGCAGCAAGAAAATAGACCGCCACTGCTTTACTGTGATTTCCTGTCCATCACTTACTTGCTAGTTGAAAGCAAACATTGGCTGCGAAGTTTCCTTTGTTCGGTTTGCACCTTCAGATCCGCCATGGCACGTTCAATACTATACTCCCAATGCTTATGGTTTTCCCCTTTTATATTCCACACTAGTTAAATCACAGTAGACTAAATTTCAAAATTGGGTCAGTTGATTTTTCAGAGCTCGCCGGAGTTCGCCGGTGCGAACGAAGGGGCTCGGGTGGGGACTTTGGTTGTGGGGGCGGTGGTGGGGCCTCGCCGAACGAAGAAAATTCGGGGGGGGGGGGGGGGGGGGGGGGGGGGGGGGGGGGGTGGCGGAGGAACACAGACTGTGGGGGCTGATGGTCCGGCCGGCGGCCTGTGCGGTGTTCTGTATAGGAAGAATCAGAGACGAGGAAGAAGAAGGGTTAGGAGAGGTAGGATCTTCATCCAACCGCCTGAAATGGTCGACTGACCCAAATGACAAAAGTCACGCGACTTGCATGCAAACATGCCTTTATAGTACCATCATCGTACCTGCTTAGCACTGCTCCTGAATCCATCAAGCTAAACAATGTGCCACTCATAATTCCAAACTTGTTGCTCAAGTACGAATCTGATATGATGCTGATATTACTAAAACAGATAACATTTAATTGGTCAGCTAATGTTCCTAGTTTACTTTCGAAAAAGCACGTGCACCACATATAGAGAGACATCAGGGAGTTGCTTTCTTAATGCGCTCTGGTTCATCATGTGTGGGCACTGTGCAACGAACATTTTATTATCCAAAATCTGCTTGCTCTTCTTTAGCATGTTCCTCTTCCGTTCTTCTTTAATAAGTACTCTCTCTGTTCCTAAATACAAGTCTTTGTATAGATTCCACCATGGACTACATATGGAGCAAAATGAGTGAATCTACACTCTAAAATGTATCTGGATACATCTGTATGTGATCCATAGTGGAAATCTCTACCAAGACTTATATTTTGGAATGGAGGGAGTATGATAGTAGTACAGTATGTTCCTTGTAGTGCAGATGAGCACGGACATTTGCAGTGTAGAGGTCTATACGGTCGGTTGGTATGGACACTTTGAACTCTTCGGGCCTCTTTGATTCGTAGGATTTTGTAAACATGGGAATAGGATTTGTAGTGGCCTGCCCACTTGAATCCTATAAGAATAGCAAGGAAATGCGGGGAGCTGTGTCGCCTTTGAGAGTTACACTAATATTAACAGTACCGCACCTTCAGTTGAAGAGAGCTGGTATCCGAAGCCTTTCTAGCCGTACCGGCAATACTAGCACATATATTCCAGCAAGTTCCACTTTGCTGATTTTACTCTGATGCTTACGGTTTTCCCATTATATCTACACTATGATCTGTGTAGCTGCTTTGTGTCGCACTAGCAGCAATCCACTCTTGAAGCTAAACACCGCAATGACTTACAAAATTGGCACCAAGGCATTGAGTGCCATTCTGGATGCAATGAAAGTAATACGCTCCCTACCTGTTGATTCTTGTTCAGAATATGATCCTAATGACTATTCTAACCTCGAGGAGTCAAAGGCAGATGTCCTGTCCTGTTCACCCATCAAGGTGCCTGTTCTAATTTGGCAAGGTTTTATTGATTTCGCGTATCTTGCATATGTTGTCTTGCATTTCTTCTACTTTGTTGCACCGCCATCTGCTTAGCTTACTCATCATATATGTCGAGATGCCATGCCCATCCATTATCAATAAATTTTCCATCTGTCATCATACCATGTTTTTCCACTCAAATGATGTTCTTGTGCATCAGACATCAAAAAGGAAGAGGGTGATTGCCGAACCTGAAGGAGCACCAGCAAAATCCTTGAAAAATGTGGTTGTGTCGAAGAAATCAGACAGAACCCCACTTATATTGGTTGTACAACGAGTGACACAAAACGTAGGACCGACTCCAGCAGACTGTACCCATACTTCACTAGCCACACCACTAGCCGCACCACACAGGACCTGCACTCCAGCAAAAGGTATGCCGATTTCAGTTGCCATAGCACCAGCCGTACCACAGAAAAATCCCACTCCGGCAAAAAGTACAGCAAGTCCACCGGCCGAAGACCTATCCCAACTGCAGAGAGGGCCAATTCCTGCAGATTGGAACCCCATTCCAGTTATTTCCAATTTAAAAGACAGTGCTTTCAATGTTGTTAGGGACTACGTGCATATATTCCCATCATGGGAAGATTATAGTGAAGACAAACACCATTTTCACATCTTCCTGTCCCACTTACGTGTAAGTGCTATTATCCATGGTGATTATTTTCCTGTTTTCTGCTGATTGAACACATCAATGATTTACATTGCATTGTTGTAAGTAGGCGAGGGTCAATCTGGATAGTCATGACGAGCAAAGCTTGCTTGCGCTTTTCAAGGAAGCATTGCAGCAGTATTGGTGTTACCTGAGGAAATCACACTTTGATGGCAAGTCTATAAATGAACTTCTCGTGAAGTCTCATGTGCTAAATTTAGAAGACACTGAATGGAAAAACCTTGTTATGCATTGATCTCATTCCGAGGATGAGGTACTGTCTATGATATCGCATGACAATTTGAACTTTTACTTTTCCGCATGTGCCTTACGGATCTTTTTTGCAGGAAATCTGCTCGAAAAAGAATTCCGGTTTGAAAAGAACGACATGATATCACAAATATGCTGCCCGCTGCTTTGTTCTTGTTAGTACCTGTTGTCCTGTATCGCTATACTTGCATACATACCTGGTTCATTATGTGACAGCAGTATGCATCATAGCTTGCTTATCAATTGTTCGCTCCAAATTATCTGATCTATATGAATGGTTACATTAGTGTAGAATATATCCAATGCCAATGAAATTTTTTAGCTCTGCATTGTTGTTGTAAGTACCTGCTATCATTTATCAGTGTACTTATATTGACAGGTAGTTGTTCATGTACCATCACTCTGCAGCTTATTTTCCTTTGCCCTCCATTTTCTACACATAAGATCTATATTTACTCTTACCATAAGGTTGGATAACACCGATGGTATTGAAGAAGTTTAGCTCTGCATTGATCTTGGCTGTACCTTTTGCATGTATCGTTGTACTTACATTTATAGCTACTTGGTTATGTAGCATCACTCTTCATCTTATCTTAGATATTCTCCATTTTTTCTTATATTGTCACATCTATATTTACTCTTAACAAAATGTAGAATAAAGGCAATGCTTATGAAGAAGACTCTATGGTAAACTTCTTGAATTCCCCCCCCCCATCAGCATGGACAAGGGCTTTATAGAGCCTGGCTTCACCAATAATGTAAGTTTGTCCTTCTCAAGCCTTCAAACTTTGTTGTGTATATTTGGTTAGGCATGACTGCAACAGCTGTTTATTTTTTGTGTTTGCATTAAATTGCATGTTTAAAGTTTATTATGTAGTTCATAAACAAAAGTTTGTCCTTCTCAATTTAAGTTTTCAGTTGTACAACCAAGTTCCTTCTTCATACCATGTAAATTAAACTATAAAACTTTTTTCCAGGGACACCATTTAGCAAGATAGCAGATGAAGCAGAAGTGAAGAGCATTTTGATCCATGAAATCCATCTGTCCCCAAAACCTTTGGCCTTTAAAATATCCAGCATTGCCTGTTTCTCAATTGTGTCAAAAGCTTTTTTAAAGTCCAATTTAAGTAGAATAATCTCATCTTTAGACTTATGACATTGGTGTAGATATTCATATGCCCAACCCAAACAATCATGAATATATCTCTCTTTAAGAAAACCATATTGGTTGATATGAACCAACTTGAGAATCACTTTCTGCAACCTATTTGCCAGCAGCTTAGTGACAATCTTCAGACAACAGTTTAGTAAAGAGATTGGTCTGAAATCATTTGTTGTCAAGGGAGTACTCCCCTTTGGAATGAGGGTAATGTAAGAAGTATTTAAGCTCTCAAGAGAAATTTGCCCTGCATGAAAATCATATATGAATTTGAGCACATGTCCCTTAATAATGTCCCAGCAATACTTGAGAAATTCATTGTTAAAACCATCAGGGCCTGGTGATTTGTCTGTTGGAATATTTTTGACCACAACATCAATTTCCTCTTCAGCAAAAGGCAATTCAAGTTTATCAAAGATATCTGAATGTTGTCTCCGCCCAAAAAAGGAAGCCAGATCAAAATGCATTGAGGTTTTTTGAGATGTGCCCATTCTTTTTTTGTAAGTGTTCAAAAGAATTGCAGCTTTCCCAGCATGATCAGATATCTCAACTTGGTCATCATTTTGGAGTACATCAATATGGTTATGCCTATAATTAATTGAAGCTTTAGTGTGAAAAAACCTTGTGTTCTCATCTCCAAACTTCACCCCCTTGATTTTCCCTCTTTGCTTCCAATAAATATTTTGATTCCTCAATAGAATAAGCAGATGCTCTTTGAGAATAGCCCTGCAATTCCATTCATGAATGTCCAACTCTCTAAATTCTTCAAAGAGATCCCACAAGATTATGAACTCATTCAGCTTTGCAATTTGAGTTTTCAGACAAGACAAGACAAGGCTTTAGCCCACAGCTTCAAAGCTCTTCTTAAGTTTTTAAAGTTAGCATTCAAGGTTTTGACAGCATCAAGATTGCCAACTGGAATATTCCAAGCATTGGCAACTACCTGTTTAAAATCAGAATGTTGGAGCTAGTAGTTTTCAAACCTGAACACTTTTGCCTTTGGGATAGAAGTACCAACTTTTATTACACAGGGCAGATGATCTGAAATAGGCTTTGCAAGAGGTAGCACAATTGTGTTTGTAAAAGTGGTCATCCAAGAGGCATAAGTGAAAAACCAATCAAGTTTTACCAACAGAGGATCATGCTGCATGTTACTCCAACTAAACTTTATGCCATGCAAAGGTAATTCAATTAAACCTTGATTACTGATAGCCTCATTAAACATAAGCATATCATTGACATCTCCCCCAGGTCTGTTCCTATCTGATGGTGCCCTTATAAGGTTGAAATCTCCCATTAGAATCCAGTCAACATCATCAGGCATGTGAATATTCAGGAACCAGTTAATAAACTCAATTTTATCTTGTGGATCACATGGCCCATAAATATTAGAAATAATCCAAGACTGATTGGAGAGCAAACTGGTAAATTGTAATGAAAGAGAAAACCTATTTTGTGCAATGACATCTCCAGAGAACTGAGAGCCATTCCAAGCCACAAGGAGACCCCCAGAAGCTCCAACAGAGGGCAGGAAGGCAAATTTATTAAGTCTGGAAGGGAAAAAATTTAAGTAAGCTGTGTCAAAAGTCTCTCTCTTGGTTTCTTGAAGACACAAAATGTTGCAGTCACTCTCATCAATTTTCTGCCTTAACGCCAATCATTTGTCCTCAGAATTTATTCCTCTAATGTTCCAATTTAGAATATTCCAACTTCTGTTTGTGTTATTCATGGAAACACATAATTATTTTGTACCAGAGGTCAAGTACCAGCACTTGATCTTCCACACATAAAAGAAAGTTGCACAAAACCCTGATCCACAGCACAACACATATCCAGTGGAGCAGCCAATCAAACAGCAAAGAAATAGTAGTAGGATAGTACATCATCAGACATATAGAGTTCAAACAGTGCCAATATCCAAGTCTTACATCAATCAAAAGCAGCATCAAACTAGGTGGGGAACCACAAACACACACCCTCCACATAGTACTCCAAGTAAGGGACATAAACATTATGAAGAGCTGGAGGTATGTCCTTCTCCTTTGGCCAAGGGCAACTTGTCAAAAACATCCTGTAACATCCCAATTTTCAATTTGGATGTTTACAATAGATCATTCATATGCATCCATGATTTATGCATTTTTGCCCCATTTGTTTTATTTGATTTTTCATCCAAGGAACTTTGAGCAACTCAAGGACCAAAAGAGAGAGTTGGAAGTTTCCCTAAAAACCAATTTTGAATTTTTTTCGAAGTTGGGAGTTTGGATCCAATTTGGTTTCACCAAAATTCATTTCCATTATATCAAAAATAAAATAAAGAGAGAAGATAAAATGACTTCTTCAAAATCGGAAAATAAAATATTGGAAATTGAATTTGGAACCAAAATTTATTTGTTGGGTTTTATTTGCACTTTATTTTATTAGTTTAGCAAAAATGTTTTTTTAAACTTGCATTTTAGGACAGATAAAAGTTCACTAGGTCATATATAAGACCATATAACTATGTGAATTTTCTGGAAATTTTTAAACTTATATTTATTTGTTTTCGGTGTTATTGTGTTTTTGTAAAAAAAAATATAAAACGTGCAGCCAAGGCCCATGGAAGGCCCAGCCTTCCTAACGACCCAACCTGGTCATCTTCTTCCTTACCTCGTTCGTTCACAGAGAGCACGTACGCAGCACTCCAACCCAACGCCCCACCCCCTCCCCTCCTCTCCCTCGCTACAAAACCGCTCTGAATCGGTTCCCCTCGCCTCCCTCTATCTTTTCCCCTTCACTAGTGCGCCTTAATTCCTCATCTAATGGCCATTAGAAGCCCAAGTAATAGTCACCATTAACATCATAAAGTTGGCAACGCTCAGCTCATCTCCAGACCTCCCCAAGCCCTATATAAAGCACCCCTGGGAGCCCCTCTCACCCCTCGTCCGAAGCCCTCTCCTTCTGGAGTTTTTCCCTCTCTCTAACCTCTCCAATTGCTCGCTGGAGTTCGTGTATTCCGGCGACCTCTCACCGCGTGTACAGGAAACATTCTACAACCACAAGTTGTTCAAGTGGTTCACCTCATCATCCTCTACACCGTCCCGCGCGCATCCTTCACCGAAGCACACCAGAGCCGCCTTCTTCCTCGTCTCCGGCGACAAGTCTGGTGAACACCCAGGCCAATTTTTTCTTTTTTCAGTATTTTTTTCAATCTCAGATTCTATAACAATTCTTGTTTCTAGTATATCTTTTAGTCCATAGATCCAATTTAGTTGATTATTTTTCCTACCGGTTCATAAAAATATCCTCTATCCAGAGAACCAAACGAAAAATATTTTTGAAAATTTTAAATTTTGAATTTAAACATATCTGAATTCAAACTTCATTAGGTCGTAACTCGAGTTTCGTAACTACGTTTTAGGTGATTCTTTTTGCAAATCGAAGCTCATGACATGTACTTTCTGTTAAACCCAAACACACGTATTTTTGCTACTATAAAACTTACGTACTGTACAGAAACTTTATTTGGTTGTTTTTGAAGTTTTCCGAAGTCCTCTCTTTGTTTTCTTTTTTATTCTTCGCTTGTATGCTTATGTATGTTATTGCTCGCTTACGCTAGATGATCCGGAGTGCGAGGCTTGCTACTACGAATCTTTAGAGTTCAACGATCGTCAGCAAGGCAAGTTCACACTTTGATCATAATTTTCAATACCTAGTTTTTACTATGCATTAGTTTCACCCTCAAAGATTGCATGAATAGGATTGGGAACATGTGGTTATGCTATGTAGTTCATGTGGTAGGAACCTATGACCTTTGATCACCCCAGGAATATTTGTTATATCATATATTTCTTAGCCATGCTCGTAGACGGGGAGTGGTATGTGTGATTCATGCAAGTTGCGAGAGATAATAATTTTGGGATAACCTAAGGTGGCAACTTTAATACACATCTGGGTGGATTGTTTGGGGCACCTGGACAAACAAGTGCTTGCCCAAGGGGAATCCCGGAGTACCAGTGTGATTACCCTAGGCCCGCCACCCAAGCTCAAAGAAATCATAAGATATTTCAGGCCTAGAAACTTCCGTGTGCAGCCACAAGCCATTATGGGCTCTGGCATAGTTGAGTAAGTTGTGTGACCTCTTTCCGTGGTAGACTAGCTGATGTAGGGGAAAGTAGGTGTACTGGTCTATCCAGGGTTAAGGGGAAACACTTCTAAAAGGCTATGGCTCGATCTTCCGATCATGGAGGTGGTCGAGTCTTGTGGGGAAAAGTGCGAAAACCTCTGTAGAGTGTACAAACTAATCATGATTAGCCGTGTCCCCGGTTATGGACAACTTGAGTATCTAGAAGTGAATTATTGGTTGATCTCATCACTCTATTTAATGAAATTATTGGGTTACTAATAACTTGGGAATTTTGGGATTGAGTTGGAGGAACCTTCTCAATAATGGCATTTTTAACTTAGTAGTAATAAAAAAAATATTCCTTTGTTGTAGGGTAAAATTAGCTTTATGCAAAATAAAACTTAGAGCCTCCACCAGCTAAATTTTGCATATAGAGATAGTCTTTTCATTTATTATTATTCTATGGTGTGAAATTGCCAGCATATTCCATGTGCTGACCTACATGGCTGCAACGTCTCATGTTGTAGACTTTTCCGACGAAGATTAAAGGTGCGATAGGTCGTTGTTCTGCACTCAGTTTGCCGTGGAGTTGGATGGACTCATTTACCTTTAAAGCTTCCGCGGTTATTTCTATTTAGATGGCCTATGGCCATATTATTGTAATAAATACTCTTTTGAGAACCTCGATGTAATAAAGTGTGATTGAACTCTGTTATAATTCCTTGAGTACTGCGCGTGTCAGCATACCGATCCAGGGATGACACTTAAGCACAGAGACTTCGATCCAGTTTGGGTCGGGTCGCTACAAGATGGTATCTGAGCCAGGTTGACTGTAGGACGCGACCACTAGAAAATGGAAAGCCATAGGAAGAAAACTCTATTTTATGACTTCCTTAAATATCCATTGGTCTATACTCTTTATTCATTTTTATCTCTTCTCTACTTCAATAAAATAGTTGTTGAACCCCATCACCAAGTTGCTCAGCCCGATGAGACCATGACCTATGAAGGCATCATTGACGAAGAAGAAGACGCTAGAGTTGACATTGATTTGAGGAGATTTAGTTCAGACCACCACTACCAAGTTGAGTCCAACGAATGATTGCAGTAGTATGAAGAGATCATATCTCTTGTGGATATGACCTTACCTGTAGGTTTTTGCTTGTGTGGTGTGATCTATGTGAAATGCTTGATTTGAAATTTTCTTTCTATCATAAGCATATGGGTAGTGATTTGTCACATTAGGCCCTTATTCTATTCTAATTTCTCATCCACTCTAAACCGAACAGATGCCTCCAAGACGTGACCCGGAATTCCCACCGGAACTTACCCAGTTGATCCAGAACTAGAATGCTCTCATGCAGCTACTCATCCAGAATCAGAACCAGAACAACAACAACCCACCGCCACCACCCCCGGTCAACAACCTTACCCGTTTCCTGAGGTTGAACCCACCAGTGTTCTCTAGCAGCACGGAGCCGATCGTTGCAGATGACTGGCTTCGCAAGATCAGAAGAGAGCTGACCACCGCAGGATGCACTGAGGCTGAGAAGGTGCGCTTTGCCGCACATCAACTGGATGGACCAACAGCCTCATGGTGGGAGAATTACACCACCACATTCCCCATAGCCAATGTGACTTGGGATCAGTTCCAGCAAGCGTTCCGTACCGCACATGTTTCAGCCGGAGCTATGAGTCTGAAGAAGCGTGAGTTCCGTAACTTACGCCAAGGAAATCGTTCTGTTGGTGATTATGTGGAGGAATTCAGCAAGTTATCCAGGTATGCCCTCGGAGACGTGGCTGATGATGCCGCTAAGCAGGAAAAATTTCTGGAGGGACTAAACGATGATCTGGGACTTCAGTTGACTGTGGCTACCTTTAACAATTATCAAGAGTTGGTCGACAAGGCTCTCATTCTAGAAGGCAAGCAGCAGCAGGTGGAGAATCGCAAGAGGAAGTACGGACGGGGAAAGTACAACTCTGAAGTTCAGCAGAAGCCTCGCTATACCCCATACACGGGAAATAATGGATCAGGATCTGGCAAGTATGGTGGACACACTCACCATAACCATGGAGGAAATTCACATCATGGAGGGAATGGACACAACCATAATGGACATAGGAATGGCAATGGGAACGGAGGAAGCAACAATCAGCATCAGTCCAACCCCGCTACACCGGCAAAGAAGGATCTGAGCCACATTACTTGCTTCAAGTGCGGTAAGACCGGACACTACGCCACCGAGTGTCCCGAGGCGAAGAATCGGAATGGAAATGGAAGCTCTGGAAAGAAGCCCAATCCTTTCACCAGAGGTCAGGTGAACCATGTCAATGTGGAGGAAGTTTATGACCAGCCTGGCGTCGTTGTTGGTAAGTTCTTGATTAATTCATTTACAGCCCTTGTTCTTTTTGACACTGGTGCATCACATTCATTCATATCAAGGGGGTTTGTGGATAAGTTTAAGTTGCCGACCGTAGCCCTGAAGTCACCTATGTTAGTGAGTTCCCCAGGAGCAGAGTATATGGCTAGTCAGGGATGTTTTCAGTTGCCATTGACCATAGGGAGACACGTTTTCCCCACAGACCTCATCATCCTAGAATCACAAGGATTTGACGTAATTCTAGGCATGGACTGGCTATCCAAGTATGAAGGGAATATTGATTGTGCCCGTAAGTCGATTCTTCTCACCACCCCAGAGGGGAAACAGATCAAGTATGTCGCGAGGCATACGCCAAGGAGGACTCAAGTGAATTCTCTTTCGGGAGTTGTTCAGGAGGAAGTACCAGTTGTGAAGGATTATCCCAATGTATTCCCCGAGGAATTGCCCGGCATGCCACCGGATCGGGACATAGAGTTTTTGATCGAATTGTTACCAGGCACCGGACCAATATCTAAGAGACCGTACCGGATGCCCGCAAATGATCTAGAGAAAATTAAGAAGCAGATTAAGGAATTATTGGATAAAGGCTATATTCGACCGAGTTCATCACCTTGGGGAGCCCCAATGCTTCTAGTTGAGAAGAAGGATGGATCCTTGAGAATGGTTGTAGGTTATCGTGCGTTGAATGAGGTGACGATCAAGAACAAGTACCCTCTGCCAATGATCAATGATTTGTTTGACCAGCTACAAGGAGCAGAAGTTTTCTCAAAGATCGATTTTTGATCAGGATATCACCAGCTGAAAATTCGAGAACAGGATATACCCAAGACAGCATTTACCACGAGATATGGACTTTATGAGTACACGGTCATGTCTTTTGGTTTGACTAATGCCCCTGCCTATTTCATGAGTATGATGAATAAGGTATTCATGGAGTTCTTGGGTAAGTTTGTTGTGGTATTCATTGATGACATATTGATTTACTTGAAGAATGAAGAAGAACACAAGGAACATTTGCGCTTGGTTCTTGAGAAGCTTAGGGAACATCAATTATACGCAAAGTTTAGCAAATGCGAATTCTGGTTGAAGGAAGTCCGATTTCTTGGACATGTTATATTAGAAGAAGGAATAGCGATAGACCCCTCCAAGGTTGAAGCCATCACCGAATGGAAGGCACCCACCTCAGTCGGAGAGATTCCCAGTTTTCTTAGACTCGCAGGATATTATCGGAGATTTATTGAGAATTTCTCCAAGATCACGAAGCCCATGACAGAGTTATTGAAGAAAGACACTAAGTTTGTTTGGACCGACGAATGTGAGGCCAGTTTCCAGGAGTTAAAGAAACGTTTGGTCACAGCCCCAGTGCTAATTCTTCCGAATATACGCAAGGATTTCCAAGTATATTGCGGCGCTTCTCGTCAGGGACTTGGAGGTGTTCTTATGCAAGAGGGAAGAGTTGTTTCATATGCCTCACGTCAGCTTCGACCTCATGAGCGGAATTATGCCACACATGATTTGGAGTTAGCAGCTGTAGTGCACGCACTCAAGACCTGGAGACATTTTCTTATCGGAAATCATTGTGATGTTTACACGGATCATAAGAGTTTGAAATACATCTTCACGCAGAAGCAGTTGAACCTCGGGCAGAGAAGATGGTTGGAGCTCATAAAGGATTATGGCATGAAATTGCACTATCACCCAGGAAAGGCCAATGTTGTGGCAGATGCATTGAGCCGCAAGAGCTATGTTAATACCCTCACAGCAGGAGGATTACCTCAGGAGTTAATTGATGACCTCCGAGATCTTTGATTGGAGATAGTACCACGAGGTTTTGTTGCCGCAATGGAAATTCTATCCACTTTGTTGGGAAAGATCCGAGAAGCCAAGAAGTTAGACAAAGGTATTGCGGAGATAAAGGGAAGGATGAACCAAGGAAAGGCAGAAGGATTTCGTGAGGATGAACATGGAACCTTATGGTTTGAGCAACGTATTTACGTGCCAAATGACCCAGAGATCAGGAAATTGATTCTTCAGGAGGCTCATGATTCGCATTATTCAATACACCCGGGCAACACCAAGATGTATTTGGACTTGAAGGAAAGTTTCTGGTGGACAGGTATGAAAAAGGATATTGCCGAGTATGTCGCAGTATGTGACGTATGTCAGAGGGTTAAGGCAGAGCACCAAAAAACAGCAGGATTACTTCAGCCTTTGCCGATACCAGATTGGAAGTGGGACAAGCTTGGCATGGACTTCATTACAGGATTACCCAGGACCCGACCAGGCTATGATTCTATTTGGGTAGTGGTTGATCGCTTGACTAAGGTAGCTCACTTCATCCCCGTGAAGACCACATATACAAGTGCTAAGTTAGCCAAGATATACATGACCAGGATCATATGTCTGCATGGAGTTTCGAGGACCATCGTATCAGATAGAGGGACACAATTTACCTCAAAGTTTTGGCATTAGTTACATGAAACTTTGGGTACCAGGCTGGGGTTCAGTACAGCTTTTCATCCACAGACAGATGGGCAGACCGAGAGAGTCAATCAGATTCTGGAGGACATGTTGAGAGCTTGTGCGCTAGATTATGGATCTAGTTGGGATGATAATTTGCCTTACGCAGAGTTCTCATATAACAACAGCTATCAAGCTAGTTTGAAAATGGCCCCTTTCGAAGCTTTGTACGGAAGGAGGTGCAGGACACCATTGATGTGGGATGAAGTTGGAGACCGTAAATTATTCGGACCAGATTTAATTAGAGATTCATAGGAGAAATTCAAGCTGATCCGCGACAGACTCAAGGTAGCCCAATCCAGACAGAAGAGTTATGCCGATACTAAACGCAAGGAGGTAACCTATGAAGTCGGAGATAGAGCATATTTGCGTGTGTCGCCACTTCGAGGAGTTAAATGATTTGGAGTCAAAGGAAAGTTAGCACCACGGTTTGTGGGGCTATACAGAGTTTTAGAACGTATGGGTGAAGTTGCCTACAAGTTGGAATTACCAGAAGCCTTGTCAGGAGATCATGATGTGTTTCACGTTTCCCAGTTGAAGAAGTGCCATGCAGAGATGGCCGATATTCCTCTAAGAGATACAGTGCCACTAGAGGCCATATAGTTGGATAGTGATCTGACCTATGAGGAGAAGCCCATCAAGATTCTCAAGACTGCAAGCAGGGTTACCCGCAGCAAGGTCATCAAGTTTTTTAAGGTTTAGTGGAGTCATCATACTGAGAAAGAAGCCACCTGAGAACGAGAAGAAGACCTCCGACAAGACCATCCACACCTTTTTGCTAGCCAACCCGAATCTCAAGGGTGAGATTCATCTTAAGGGGGGGTAGGTTTGTAACATCCCAATTTTCAATTTGGATGTTTACAATAGATCATTCATATGCATCCATGATTTATGCATTTTTGCCCCATTTGTTTTATTTGATTTTTGATCCAAGGAACTTTGAGCAACTCAAGGACCAAAAGAGAGAGTTGGGAGTTTCCCTAAAAACCAATTTTGAATTTTTTTCGAAGTTGGGAGTTTGGATCCAATTGGTTTCACCAAAATTCATTTCCATTATATCAAAAATAAAATAAAGAGAGAAGATAAAATGACTTCTTCAAAATCGGCAAAGAAAATATTGGAAATTGAATTTGGAACCAAAATTTATTTGTTGGGTTTTATTTGCACTTTATTTTATTAGTTTAGCAAAAATGTTTTTTTAAACTTGCATTTTAGGACAGATAAAAGTTCACTAGGTCATATATAAGACCATATAACTATGTGAATTTTCTAGAAATTTTTAAACTTATATTTATTTGTTTTCGGTGTTATTGTGTTTCTGTAAAAAAAATATAAAACGTGCAGCCAAGGCCCATGGAAGGCCCAGCCTTCCTAACGACCCACCCTGATCATCTTCTTCCTTACCTCGTTCGTTCACAGAGAGCACGTACGCAGCACTCCCACCCAACGCCCCCCCCCCCCCCCCCCCCCCCCCCCACAAAACCGCTCTGAATCGGTTCCCCTCGCCTCCCTCTATCTTTTCCCCTTCACTAGTGCACCTTAATTCCTCATCTAATGGCCATTAGAAGCCCAAGTAATAGTCACCATTAAACATCATAAAGTTGGCAACGCTCAGCTCATCTCCAGACCTCCCCAAGCCCTATATAAAGCACCCCTGGGAGCCCCTCTCACCCCTCGTCCGAAGCCCTCTCCTTCTGGAGTTTTTCCCTCTCTCTAACCTCTCCAATTGCTCGCCGGAGTTCGTGTATTCCGGCGACCTCTCACCGCGTGTACAGGAAACATTCTACAACCACAAGTTGTTCAAGTGGTTCACCTCATCGTCCTCTACACCGTCCCGCACGCATCCTTCGTCGAAGCACACCGGAGCCGCCTTCTTCCTCGTCTCCGGCGACAAGTCTGGTGAACACCCAGGCCAATTTTTTCTTTTTTTCAGTATTTTTTTCAATCTCATATTCTATAACAATTCTTGTTTCTAGTATATCTTTTAGTCTATAGATCCGATTTAGTTGATTCTTTTTCCTACAGCTTCATAAAAATATCCTCTATCCAGAGAACCAAACGAAAAATATTTTTGAAAATTTTAAAATTTGAATTTAAACATATCTGAATTCAAACTTCGTTAGGTCGTAACTCGAGTTTCTAACTACGTTTTAGGTGATTCTTTTTGCAAATCGAAGCTCGTGACGTGTACTTTCTGTTAAACCCAAACACACGTATTTTTGCTACTATAAAACTTACGTTCTGTACAGAAACTTTATTTGGTTGTTTTTGAAGTTTTCCGAAGTCCTCTCTTTGTTTTCTTTTTTATTCTTCGCTTGTATGCTTATGTATGTTATTGCTCGCTTACGCTAGATGATCCGGAGTGCGAGGCTTGCTACTACGGATCTTTAGAGTTCAACGATCGTCAGCAAGGCAAGTTCACACTTTGATCATAATTTTCAATACCTAGTTTTTACTATGCATTAGTTTCACCCTCAAAGATTGCATGAATAGGATTGGGAACATGTGGCTATGCTATGTAGTTCATGTGGTAGGAACCTATGACCTTTGATCACCCCGGGAATATTCATTATATCATATATTGCTTAGCCATGCTATTAGACAGGGAGTGGTATGTGTGATTCATGCAAGTTGCGAGAGATAATAATTTTGGGATAACCTAAGGTGGCAACTTTAATACACATCTGGGTGGATTGTTTGGGGCACCTGAAGAAACCAGTGCTTGCCCAAGGGGAATCCCGGAGTACCAGTGTGATTACCCTAGGCCCGCCACCCAGGCTCAAAGAGATCATAAGATATTTCAGGCCTAGAAACTTCCGTGTGCAGCCACAAGCCATTATGGGCTCTGGCATAGTTGAGTAAGTTGTGTGACCTCTTTCCGTGGTAGACTAGCTGATGTAGGGGAAAGTAGGTGTGCCGGTCTATCCAGGGTTAAGGGGAAACGCTTCTGAAAGGCTATGTCTCGATCTTCCGATCATGGAGGTGGTCGAGTCTTGTGGGGAAAAGTGCGAAAACCTCTGTAGAGTGTGCAAACTAATCATGATTAGTCGTGTCCCCGGTTATGGACAACTTGAGTATCTAGAAGTGAATTATTGGTTGATCTCATCACTCTATTTAATGAAATTATTGGGTTACTAATAACTTGGAATTTTGGGATTGAGTTGGAGGAACCTTCTCAATAATGGCATTTTTAACTTAGTAGTAATAAAAAAATTATTCCTTTGTTGTAGGGTAAAATTAGCTTTATGCAAAATAAAACTTAGAGCCTCCACCAGCTAAATTTTGCATATAGAGATAGTCTTTTCATTTATTATTATTCTATGGTGTGAAATTGCCAGCATATTCCATGTGCTGACCTACACGGCTGCAACGTCTCATGTTGCAGACTTTTCCGACGAAGATTAAAGGTGCGATAGGTCGTTGTTCTGCACTCAGTTTGCCGTGGAGTTGGATGGACTCATTTACCTTTGAAGCTTCCGCAGTTATTTCTATTTAGATGGCCTTTGGCCATATTATTGTAATAAATACTCTTTTGAGAACCTTGATGTAATAAAGTGTGATTGAACTCTGTTATAATTCCTTAAGTACTGTGCGTGTCAGCATACCGATCCAGGGATGACACTTAAGCACAGAGACTTCGATCCAGTTTGGGTCGGGTCGCTACACATCCTATTGCCTTCTCTTGGGCTTCTTGGCCAGCTTGTCCTCCAGCTCCCCCTCAGCAACCTTACAGAAAGAGGCAGTGAGGTTTTTAACAACTGATTTTTGTATGATGGGAGGGACATCATTGCAAGGTAAGCAATTATTATCAGAGCAGGAGTTTCTCTTGTAACCAGCATTGTCTTTCTTAATTCTATCACTTCTCCTTACCTCAGTCAGTTCTCAACAAGGCAATGCACATGGGATTGTTATCTGCTCCCTTACAAGTGGAGTCTTGCCCTGATTTTCCAATTGTCCAGTATGCTGATGACACCCTGGTTATTCTACAAGCAGATGCCAAGCAACTACATTGCCTTAAAGCCCTCCTCAATACTTATGCAGATGCCACTGGAGTTAAAGCAAACTACAATAAATCCAGTATGATTCCAATAAATGTGTCAGAAGAGAAGATGGAGATTTTGATAAATACTTTTCATTGCAAGAAGGAATCTTTTCCAATCCAATATTTGGGAACACCCTTAGGACTTCATAAGCCTACTGTTGAGCAATGTTTTCCTCTTGTCACAAGACTGCAAAAGAAGCTTGTGGGTTTGTCCTCCTTTATGACAATGGCTGGAAGATTGCTGTTGGTGAAATCTGTCCTCAATTCCTTGTTGATCTATCTCATGGGATGCCTTGATGTGCCTGTCACCATCAAAACCCAAGCCATAAAGTATTTGAGACACTGCCTGTGGAGAGGTCCTGATCTGGAGGACCACAGACCTGCCATGGTGGCATGGAGCACTGTGTGTAGACCCAAAATTCAAGGAGGTTTGGGTGTCATGGATATCTTTATTCAGAACAAGGCCCTATTACTTAAGAATCTGCACAAGTTCTATAACAGACACAATACCCCCTGGGTCATCTTGATCTAGGAATCATATTACAACAATGATACACTACCTGGTAATAACTGGATTGGATCATTTTGGTGGAAGGCAAACCTTAAGCTTATTGATAACTATAAGTCCTTGGCCAGATGCAACATAGGTGATGGCAAGAGTGCCTTCTTTTGGAATGATCTGTGGCACTCTGCTTGTTTGCAAGACATGTTCCCTCATTTATTCTCTTTTGTGAAGAACAAAGATGCTACTGTCCACACCATTCTCCAAGCAAAATACTTAGAGGATCTATTCCATCTACCCCTGACTGTGCAAGCTTTCTAGGAATTTGAGGCTATGGAGGACATTTGTATTGATTTAAGGGCTTTTGATACACTAGATTGCACTGACACTTGGAGTTACATTTGGGGAAATGAACACTTCTCGGTTGCTAAGGCCTATAAAGTTATGATGGGAGTTAAAATTGTGCCACAACAGTTCAACTAGATCTGGAATAGCTCTTGTCAGCTAAAGCACAAGGTGGTTTTTTGGAGATTGCTTCATGACAGGCTCAATACTAGAAATCTTTTGAGAAGGAAAACTTTTCATTTAGCCAACTACAATTGTGCTGTCAACAATTGTCCACAGGAAGAAACTCTTCAGCATCTTTTCTGGACCTGTCCTTTTGCAGCTCAATGTTGGGACTTGATTTGCCCTTCAATACAGGCAAATGTTTCAATTCTAGAAGCTTTTCTTGACCTCAAACAGAAGCTACATGTACCTTTTTTCATGGAAATAATCATCCTTGCTTCTTGGTCTATCTGGATCTTAAGGAACAATTTGATCTTCCAAGCAGTTGAACCTAGCATCCAGAGGTGGAAAGCTACTTTCCTGGAGGAGCTCAATCTTCTAAGATTTAGAATTAAGAAGAGTTATGCTGGTTACTACTGCTCTTGGCTTGACAATCTTGTGCTGTAATTCTAGACTCTAGTTTTTCCTCCCTAGTTGTGTCTCTTTTCTTTTTTCTGGCTTATCTCAAGCCTTTTTGTACAGTGGAACCTTTTTGTTTTTGTCTTTTTAATTAATAAAAATTGTAGTGGGGTTTTTCCCTACTGTGTACAGTCAAAAAAAATTAAACTATACAGAGCAAGTGATCTTCTTTTGCACTACATGTATGCTTCTATTCTTGATCCGTGATCCAGTGGTGTGGTGAACCTACCCACTATAGCACAATGTCATATTATGCAATGTCTTAACTATGAACAATGTCATATCATTCTACTATTATTTAAACTGTCTCTTTATTTGCCGATCTGAAATGGGATAAATTGACAGCACACTAACCATTAATACTTATGAGTTCTTGATCTGTAATCGAGTGGTGTCGTGAAGCTGCCAACTCCTTCACAATGTCATTTCCTGCCATGTCTTGACCTGAACAATACCATATTGTGTTAATGCAATTTCAAACTGTGTCACTTTATTGGTCAGTAAGAAATGTGATGAATTGTCAGCACTGATACTTTTATGTGCAAAACTTGTCATCTGTCTGCTTGTTTATCTTTCAGAGTGAGGAGGATATAAGTGTTAAACAAGCGCAGTCTCATCAGCTTTCTCAGCTGCTTGCGCTGCAGCTCCTAGCAGGGCTAACCTCGGTTTTGTATATTATTTTGTCGGCGTGTTTAGTTGCACTGGTGGCGATCTTTGATGCCCTGTGTATGTAATCTGCTCTCTGCTTGTGCTTTATTATCATAGTGGCGAACATTGATGCCCAGTGGATGTAATATGTCGTAATTTCTTTATTGTATAGTCTAGGTTTTTTCTTATTCACGATGTTGCAGTTATTTTATTGTATATATATCCTGTCTTCACAGTAAATCGGCCAAACCGTAAAATTACGGTACATAATCGGGCCGTCATGCAATCACGATGTATGATCCGCATCATGGGCCCCGTCATCTTGGTCCATTAGAAGGCCTAAATGTAAACTGGCCCACTAGTAGATTCAGGCCTTTAATAGGCCAAGTAAACCACCGGCCCTCTTTTCGCAAGAAAACTCAATGGGCTTTTAGGAGGCTGAGAAGTAGGTTGGGCCTGAAACGTGCCGAACAGCTCACAGGCCAGCAGCAACCCAAAATGGACCCCGACCCATGATTGTGCCAATCAAATCACGGGCTTTTAACAGGCCAAAATTGTCTCGGTCCTTGTTTGGCCCAATCAGATTATCGGCTACGAGCAGGCCGGATGCAAACCGGGCCGTAGTTAGGCCCAACTATATGACGAGCTTTTAATAGGCCGAAATTAATATAGGGCCAAAATGTTAAACGGGCCCTTAACAGGCTGAAACTAATATCAGGCTGAATTACTAAATGGGCCCAAAAGCATAGCGTCCAGTTGACGGGCCGAATCTGATATGGGCCATAATTTAGCCCAGAGCCTCTTAAAGGGCCGGACCTGATCTGGGCCGTAATTTGGCCCAAAACGTGGTAGGCTTTTAACGGGCCGGATCTCATATGGGCCATTGTTAGGCCCGGAACGTGGCAGGCCATTAATGGACCGGATCAAATATGGGTCGTCATTTGGCCCAAAACATGGCAGCCAGTTAATGGGCCGGCCTACTAGGGTCCTCAAAATCTTGTGGGCCTACAACTAGGCCTGCCCATTAATGTCAGTGAAATCTCGTGGGCCTTTAGCTGGGCCGGCCTATTATGGTCCACAAAAATCTTGTGGGCCTTCACCTGGACCAGCCCATTATGGCCCGCAAAAATCTTGTGGGCCTTTACCTGGGCCGGCCCATTATGGCCCACAAAATCTTGTGGGCCTTTAGCTGGGCCAGCCCATTATGGTCCGCAAAATCTCGTGGGCCTTTAGCTGGGCCGGCCCATTATGGTCCGCAAAATCTTGCGGGCCTTTAGTTGGGCTGGCCCATTTAAACTTTATGGGCCACTTTTGGGCCGGTCCACGTGTCAACTTATCATAGGCACATCTCGCCCATTGGGTGAGTGACACCTGTACCAACGCGGAGCTGACACGTGTTTCCGTCAGCCAATCAGAAGTTTACACGTGGAAAATCCCCATTGGTGCGGGCTGTTAACGGGTTATCGGATCCAAAACCGGACCCGGTAGCTTAACGGCATTCCGTTACGGTGGATGCCACGTGTCGGTCACCCAAGACAAAAGCACTTCTGTGACGTGCGATTTATCGTCATGGAAGTGGACACTTCCGTGATGATAATTTTGGTAATGTCATGTAACACTTCTACGACAGCACAGGTATGACTATCTTGATTCTGTCACAAAATTGTCATGGATGTATATGCATGACAGAAAACGTGACCTACTATGACAAACACGTATCATCACGGAAGTGTAACTTTTTTGTAGTGCTTGGATTCGTCAGGGGGAATCAACCTTTTTCCTTTATCCTCTACTAGTGGCTGATTGATTGAGCGCCGGTCTCACTCATTCTTTAATCAAGACAGGAGCTGAGACAAGCTTCTCTTTGAGGGTGTTGAAAGCAACAACACACTCAGGAGACCATAAATACTTAACATGCTTCTGGAGGAGGTTGGAAAGAGGCTTTGCAATCTTAGAGAAATTCTCAGCGAATCTTCGACAATAGCTTGCGAGCCCAAGAAAACTGCAGAGCTGCTTGACATTCTGAGGAGGTTCCCAGTTCACAATTGCAGAAACCTTTTCCAGATTAACAGCAGTGCCCTTGGCAGAGATGATATGACCAAGGTAAAGAACTTCATCAAGCCAAAACTCACATTTGGAAAACTTCGCATAGAATTAATACTCTCTGAGCTTGTCAAGCACCAATCTCAAATGTTTGGCATGATCCTTCTTATTCTTGGAGAAGACCAAGATATCATCAAGATACACTAGGACGAATTCATTTGTGTAGGGGTTGAAGATGAAGTTCATCATGAGAGAGAACGTTGGAGGAGCATTGACAAGGCCGAAAGACATGACAGTATATTCATAAGAACCATAGCTTGTTCTGAATGCTGTCTTGGGAATATCTTGTTCACGAATGCGAATCTGATGATAACCCATACGGAGGTCAAGCTTGGAGAATACTTTAGCACCTTTAAGTTGCTCGAATAGCTCATTGAAGTTGGGAAGTTGATACTTGTTCTTTATTGTCTTCTTGTTCAATGGACGGTAGTCGACACAAAGTCGGTCTGTGCCATCCTTCTTCCGGACAAAAAGAACACCACAACCCCATGGAGATGAACTCGGTCTGATCAAACCCAGATGCTCTTGTTCATCGAGTTGTTTCTTCAATTCCTTCAACTCCTTTGGTCCAAGCTTGTAAGGACGCTTACAAACGGGCTCCGTACCAGGCTCAAGATCGATAACAAATTCAACTGGCCTGTGAGGAGGCATTCCCGGAAGCTCTTCTGGAAAGATGTCTTGGTACTCAAAAACGAATGGAATCTAAGAGATTGCATCCAACTCGCCCTTCTCATTGAGAGAAAACAGTTGAATGGTTTCATCTGGAGCGGCATAGATGATCACATCCTCAAAAGAGTGTGTCAATTGAATTTCCCTGGCAGCACAATCAAGCTGAGCCTTGTGCTTAGAAAGCCAGTCCTCCCGAGAATTAGATCAATATCAGAGTCGCCAAGAACCATTAGAGAGGACAGAAAATTATAGTTGCCCATCTTGATAGAAACATCCGGAGCCATCATTTTGGTGTTCATGAATAAACCCGGAGAGGAAACCGCTAGCGGCTTAGGCAGATCGACAATGTGCAAATTGTGCATGGATGCAAAAGGTCTTGATATGAATGAAATAGATGCACCAGTATCAGATAAGACTTTTGCAGGAATATCATTAACTGGAAGATTACCCATGATCACTTCTGAAGAATCCTCTGCCTGAGCTACGTTCATCATGTTCACTGACATGTCTCCAACGTACCTATAATTTTTGATTGTTCCATGCTATTATGTATTCTGTTTTGGATGTTTAATGGGCTTATTTATACACTTTTATATTATTTTTGGGACTAACCTATTAACCGGAGGCCCAACCCAAATTGTTGTCTTTTGCCTATTTCAATGTTTCGCAGAAAAAGAATATCAAACGGAGTCCAAACGGAATGAAACCTTCGGGAGCGTGATTTTTGGAACAAACGTGATCCAGAGGACTTGGAGGGGACGTCAATCAATCAACGAGGAGGCCACGAGGCAGGGGGCGCGCCTACCCCCCTGGGCGCGCCCTCCACCCTCATGGGCCCCTCGTGGCTCCACCGACCTACTTCTTCCTCCTATATATACCTACGTAACCCCAAACCATCGAGGAGCATCACGAAAACCTAATTCCACCGCCGCAACCTTCTGTACCCGTGAGATCCCATCTTGGGGCCTTTTCCAGCGCTCCGCCGGAGGGGACATTGATCACAGAGCGCTTCTACATCAACACCATAGCCTCTCCGATGATGTGTGAGTAGTTTACCTCAGACCTTCGGGTCCATAGTTATTAGCTAGATGGCTTCTTCTCTCTCTTTGGATCTCAATACAAATTTCTCCTCGATTATCTTGGAGACCTTTTCGATATATTCTTCTTTTGCAGTGTGTTTGTCGATATCCGATGAATTGTGGGTTTATGATCAAGATTATCTATGAACAATATTTGAATCTTCTCTGAATTCTTTTATGTATAATTGTCTATCTTTGCAAGTCTCTTCAAATTATTACTTTGGTTTGGCCTACTAGATTGATCTTTCTTGCAATGGGAGAAGTGCTTAGCTTTGGGTTCAATCTTGCGGTGCCCGATCCTAGTGACAGTAGGGGAAACGACACATATTGTATTATTTCCATCGAGGATAAAAAGATGGGATTTATATCATATTGCATGAGTTTATCCCTCTACATCATGTCATCTTGCTTAAAGCGTTACTCCGTTCTTATGAACTTAATACTCTAGATGCATGCTGGATAGCGGTCGATGTGTGGAGTAATAGTAGTAGATGCAGGCAGGAGTTGATCTACTTGTCACGGACGTGATGCCTATATACATGATCATACCTAGATATTCTCATAACTATGCTCAATTCTATCAATTGCTCGATAGTAATTTGTTTACCCACCGTAATACTTATGCTATCTTGAGAGAAGCCACTAGTGAAACCTATGGCCCCCGGGTCTATTTTCCATCATATTAATCTCCCGTCAACAAGATATTTTTTGCGCCATTTATTTTGCTTTCTTTACTTTTAGTATTTATCATAAAAATACCAAAAATATTATCTTATCTTCTCTATCAGATCTCACTTTTGCAAGTGGCCATGAAGGGATTTAAAACCCCTTTATCGCGTTGGTTGCAAGGTTCTTATTTGTTTGTGTAGGTGCAAGGGACTTGAGTGTGGCCTCCTACTGGATTGATACCTTGGTTCTCAAAAACTGAGGGAAATACTTACGCTACTTTGCTGCATCACCCTTTCCTCTTCAAGGGAAAACCAACGCAGTGCTCAAGAGGTAGCAAGAAGGATTTCTGGCGCCGTTGCCAGGGAGTCTATGCACAAGTCAAGACATACCAAGTACCCATCACAAACTCTTATCCCTCGCATTACATTATTTGCCATTTTCCTCTCGTTTTCCTCTCCCCCACTTCACCCCTGTCGTTTTATTCACCCTTCTTCTGTTCGTCTTTTCGTTCGCTTTGATGTCTTACTTGGCTCGTTTGCTCATTTGGTTGGAATAGTTGTTTATTTATTGCTAAACAGAGAATCTAAGATCTATGGATCCTCATCCTCTTGCTAATCTTTTTAAGAAACCCAATTATGATGAACCAATTGCTAGTGAGTTTTGTGCACTAGATTATCTTTATGAAGTTTTTTTTGAAATTCATGAATCTAAAAATTGTGATAAAGTACTTTATGGAGTGATTCATGATGAATCTTTGAATAAAAAGCATG
Organism: Triticum urartu; assembly: GCF_003073215.2. Lineage (NCBI taxonomy): Eukaryota > Viridiplantae > Streptophyta > Magnoliopsida > Poales > Poaceae > Triticum > Triticum urartu. The sequence goes on from NC_053024.1 coordinate 538,331,540, forward strand.
ATTGCAATGATGATAGTATAAATTCTATAAATGTCAATTGTGCTTATAATATGCAAAACCCTAAGCTTGGGGATGCTAGTTTTGCTATGTCTACTACTTGTTGCAATGATCATGATTGGGGTGATTCTTCTTTTGATCTTGAAAATTTATTTAAGCCCCATGATGAATATGATATTGATAATAATGTTTGCAATAATATTGAAAGTGGGTTTGGAAGGGTGTCAACTTTATATCCCACATATTTGGAGAATGTTCAATCTTATGAAGTTTTGGATAAAAGTGGGTTTGGAGAGGTCATGACTTTAGTTAATGTTAATCCCACTATTTTGGAAGAGTGTCAACTTCGCATACATGTGGATTGTGTTAAGAATATGTTTTGTGATAGCTATATTGTTGAATTTGCTTATGAACCTACATGTAATTATTATGAGAGAGGAAAATATGGTTGTAGAAATTTTCATGTTACTAAATTACCTCTCGTTATATTGAGATTGCTAGTGTTTCTTTCCGCTACCTTGTGTATGCTAGTTTTTGCTTGCCTTGATAATTTGTTTGCCTATAAGATGCCTATTCATAGGAAGTATGTTAGACTTAGATGTGTTTATCACATGTTTTATGATGCTCTCTTTGTGCTTCAATTCTTGTCTTTCATGTGAGCATCGTTGAAATCTTATGCCAAGCTATAAGGCTTTAAAGAAAGCGCTTGTTGGGAGACAACCCGATATTTTTACTTGTTTTTATTTAATAAATAATTCATCTAGCCTCTGTTTAGACATGGTTTTATGCTTTTAATTAGTCTTTGTGCCAAGTAGAACCTTTGGGAAGACTTGGGGAAAGTCTTTGCGATCTTGCTGTAAAAAACAGAAACTTTAGCACTCGCGAGAATTGTTGCCATTTTTTATTGGAGAGTCCTATTTAGTTAATTATTTTTGCAGATGATTAATAGATAAATTCCTAACGTCCATAAATTTATTTTAGAATTTTTGGGGTTCCAGAAGTATTCGAAACCTACATATTACTACAGACTGTTCTGTTTTTGACAGATTCTGTTTTTCATGTGTTGTTTGCTTATTTTGATGAATCTATGGCTAGTAATAGAGTTTATGAACCATATAAAAGTTGGAAAACATTAGGTTTAACACCAATAGAAATAAAGAATGAGTTCATTACAGTACCTTGAAGTGGTGGTTTGTTTTCTTTTACTAACGGAGCTCACGAGATTTTCTGTTAAGTTTTGTGTTGTGAAGTTTTCAAGTTTTGGGTAAAGATTTGATGGATTATGGAACAAGGATTGGAAAGAGCCTAAGATTGGGGATGCCCAAGGAACCCCAAGGTAAAATCCCAGGACAACCAAAAGCTTAAGCTTGGGGATGCCCCGGAAGGCATCCCCTCTTTCGTCTTCGTCTATCGATAACTTTACTTGGGGCTATATTTTTATTCACCACATGATATGTGTTTTGCTTGGAGCGTCTCGTATGATTTGAGTATTTGCTTTTTAGTTTATCACAATCATACTTGCTGTACACACCTTTTGAGAGAGACACACATGATTCAGAATTTGTTAGAATACTCTATGTGCTTCACTTATATCTTTTGAGCTATATAGTTTTTGCTCTAGTGCTTCACTTATATCTTTTAGAGCACGGTGGTGGTTTTATTTTATAGAAATTATTGATCTATCATGCTTCACTTATATTATTTTGAGAGTCTTAAACATCATGGTAATTTGCTTTAATTGTGAAATTAATCCGAAGGTGATAGGCATCTAAGATGAGCATAATAAAAACTTCCATATTGAGTTCATTGAATATCATGAGAAGTTTGATACTTGATAAGTGTTTTGAGATATAAAGGTGGTAATATTAAAGTGTGCTAGTTGAGTAATTGTGAAATTGAGAAATACTTCTGTTAAGGTTGGCAAGTCCCGTAGCATGCACGTATGGTAAAAGTTGTCTGACAATTTTGACACATAAGGTGTTCTTTTATTGCTTTCCTTATGAGTGGCGATCGGGGATGAGTGATGGTCTTTTCCTACAAATCTATCCCTCTAGGGGCATGCGTAGTAGTACTTTGCTTCGAGGGCTAATAAACTTTTGCAATAACTACATGAGTTCTTTATGACTAATGTGAGCCCATGGATTATACACACTCTCAAACTTCCACAATTTTCTAGCATCTACGGTACCATGCATTGCCCTTTCTCGCCTTGAGAGTTGGTGCAAACTTCGCCGGTGCATCCAAAGCCCGTGATATGATACGCTCTATCACACATAAACCTCCTTATATCTTCCTCAAAACAGCCACCATACCTACCTATCATGGCATTTCCATATCCATTCTGAGATATATTGCCATGCAACTTTCCACCGTTCCGTTTATTATGACACGCTCCATCATTATCATATTACTTTGCATAATCATGTAGTTGACATCGTATTTGTGGCAAATCCACCATTCATAATTTTTCATACATGTCACTCTTGATTCATTGCATATCCCAGTACACCACCGGAGGCATTCACATAGAGTCATATTTTGTTCTAAGTATTGAGTTGTAATTCTTGAGTTGTAAGTAATAAAAGTGTGATGATCATCATTATTAGAGCATTGTCCCATGTGAGGAAAGGATGATGGAGACTATGATTCCCCCACAAGTCGGGATGCGATTCCGGACTAAATAAAAAAAGGCCAAAGAAAAAAAAGGAGAAGGCCCAAGAAAAAAATGAGAGAAAAAGAGAGAAGGGACAATGTTACTATCCTTTTTCCACACTTGTGCTTCAAAGTAGCACCGTGATCTTCATGATAGAGAGTCTCCTATGTTGTCACTTTCATATACTAGTGAGAATTTTTCATTATAGAACTTGGCTTGTATATTCCAATGATGGGTTTCCTCAAAATGCCCTAGGTCTTCGTGAGCAAGCAAGTTGGATGCACACCCACTTAGTTTCTTTTGTTGAGATTCCATACATTTATAGCTCTAGTGAATCCGTTGCATGCCAATCCCTACTCCTCTCATTGACATCAATTGATGGGCATCTCCATAGCCTATTGATTAGCCGCGTAAATGTGAGACTTTCTACCTTTTTGTCTTCTCATAACCCCCATCATTATACTTTATTCCACTTCCACCCATAGTGCTATATCCATGGCTTGCGCTCATGTATTGCGTAAGGGTTGAAAAGGCTTAAGCGCGTTAAAAAGTATGAACCAATTGCTCAGCTTTTCATCGGGGTTATGCATGATGAGAATGTTTTGTGTGACGAAATTGAAACATAGCCTAACTATATGATTTTGTAGGGATAAGCTTTCTTTGGCTATGTTATGTTGATAAGACATAATTGCTTGGTTAGCATGTTTGAAGTATTATTGTTTTTATGTCAACATTAAACTTTTATCTTGAATCTTTCGGATCTAAATATTCATGCCACAATAAATAGAATTACATTGAAAACTATGCTAATAAGCATTCCACATCAGCTTGGTCATTGAGTTGAAACGAAGCGAACTTGACGTAGTCCTCAGACCTGACATTGCTACATTGAAAATGCTTGTTGATGTCCACGAGCCAATCATCGGCATCCATGGCCTCGGCACAGTAGTTGAAAGACTTTGGCAGATTTGCAAGGAACTCGTTGAGGGTAGCAAACTGAGGCTGATTGTTAAAATTCCCTTGGCCTTGATTTCCTTGGTTGCCTTGGCCTTCGTTGTGCTCTTGCAAGAGTTGCAAAAGCATCTGGGCATTGGCGTTGGTGGCTGCCATGACAGCTTGCCATGCCTCCGGAGGCGGAGGTGGAGGTGGAGGGTTCGCCTAACTCCCATCATTGCGTTCCGGATTTAGACGCGTTGGAGGAGCCATCCTAAAGAGGGTGACATCCATTAGAATTTTGATAGACAGGTAGACAAGCTAAATCAACGGATAGAAACTGCAACATATAGTCTTCACAATAAACGTTCGAACGAGAATGAACGGATGTATTCCAAAGTTAACATCACACTTCCATTAAGTTGAGAATCCACTTAGATAAAGGTTGATAAATGAAACAACAAGGTACGACTGGAACAAACAAGTGGTAAGGATTACCCAATCACAAACCAAATATCTGCGAGAAGAAATACTAGAGCTACTTGAATTCCCACCTATAAAACTCCCAAAACTTTATGGTTATGCAATTTGGTGTTGGGGATACAGGGAGGCACAATATGTATCACACAACTAACAAGCCCTACGCTCCAATTGTATCCATCCGTCAACACATAACCAAGAAACCTTCGGAAATCATGTACCTCAACCTTCAAAAAGCATCCGTTATACGAGTTATGGCAATACTCCCGAACTCCCGCCCCAATACTGGGTGGCGTCGAGGTTATCTCACCAACAACTGCATAAAAGAGATTTTCGATGTCAGCGAACTTAGGTATTCCAGAACTACAATGATAAAATTGTGACGATAACACCTCACAACTCAACTCCCCGGGACACTGCCACAACCCCTAAATGTCAGGAGGCACCAAGAACAATGTTTTCGTCACAAGAATATCGGAACGATTCCAAGATAGCCGCATGATCCTAAAAAATCGTGAAATTTGAGGAGAGGACAGTCAAAACATCTACGTCAGGAGGCCTCACCAGAGCGATGAAGGGACTGAGGAGTAAAAAGAATCCTACTCTCCGATATATATATAATCCTAAAACTCAAAACATTTTGTTCTAGACTCTACAATGTCAGCGATTCGATCAAGCAGGGGGGCTCCTAAGTCGGGGATGGCTCTGATTACCAACTTGTAACGCCCACAATGCGGCTATAGCTCCCATGTGTCGAGGCACGACTTAGAGGCATAACCGCATAGTGGTTTTGTCGCAAGAAGGGTCATCTTCACAAACATCCCATGTAATGAACAAGACAGGGATAAATAGAGTTGGCTTACACTCGCCACGTCACACAATACATAAATAATTCATACATCATCCAAAATACACTCATAGACCGACTACGGTCAAATCCAAATGAAAAGGAAGATAAACCCCAAATGCTAGATCCCCGATCGTCCCAACTGGGCTCCACTACTGATCATCAGGAAACGACACATAGTAACGACCAAGGTCCTCGTCGAACTCCCACTTGAGTTTGTTAGCATCACCTGCACTGGTATCATCGGCACCTGCAACTATTTGGAAGTATCCGTGAGTCACGAGGACTCAGCAATCGCACACCCCCGAGATCAAGACTATTTAAGCTTATGGGTATGATAAGGTAATGAGGTGGAGCTGCAGCAAGCGCTAAGCAAATATGGTGGCTAACATGCACAAATAAGAGTAAGATGAGAAGCTATGCAATGGTCATGAAGCTAGAAGTGATCAAGAAGTGATCCTGAGACTACTTATGTTCAAACATAACACAAACTGTGTTCACTTCCCAGACTCCGCCAAAAAGAGACCATCACGGCTACACACGCGGTTGATTCATTTTAATTAAGTCAAGTGTCAAGTTCTCTATAACCGGATATTAACAAATTCCCATCTGCCACATAACTGTGGGCATGGCCCTCGAAAGTTTATACCCATGCAGGGGTGTCCCAACTTATCCCATTACAAGCTCTCATGATCAACGAAGGATATTCCTTCTCCCGGAAAGACCCAATCAGTCTCGGAATCCCGGTTACAAGACATTTTGACAATGGTAAAACAAGACCGACAAAGCCGCCCGAATGTGCCAACAAATCCCGATAGGAGCTGCACATATCTCGTTCTCAGGGCACACTGGATGGGCAAGATGTCGGGTTGGCATAGACCCTGGTTGCCCAGGGGGCGCCGGACATCGCCCAAGTTGGACCAACACTCAGAGGAGCACTGGCCCGGGGGTTAAAATAAAGATGACCCTTGGGTCTGCAGAACCCAAGGGAAAAGGCTTAGGTTGGCAAATGTAAAACCAAGGTTGGTCCTTGTTGGAGGAGTTTTATTCAAGGCGAACTGTCAAGGGGGTCCCATAATCCCAACCACGTAAGGAATGCAAAATCAAGGAACATAACACCGGTATGACGGAAACTAAGGCGGCAAGAGTGGAACAAAACACCAGGCATAAGGCCGAGCCTTCCACCCTTTACCAAGTATATAGATGCATTAAATTAAATAAGAGATATTGTGATATCCCAACATATCCATGGAACAACACGAAACAACCTGCAAGGCACCTGCAACTAGCAACGCTATAAGAGGGGCTGAGCAAAAGTGGTAACATAGCCAAACAACAGTTGCTAGGAAGGTGGGTTAGAGGCTTGACATGTCAATATGGGAGGCATGATATAACAAGTGGTAGGTAGCGCGACATAGCGATAGAGCGAACAACTAGCAAGCAAATATAGAAGTGATATCGAGTGTATGGTCATCTTGCCTGCAAAGTTCTCTGAGTTGTCAAAAGCTTGATCCTCGTTAGCGTACTTAACGGGTTCCTCATTCACGTACTCGTCTCCTGGCTCTACCCAAAGCAAGAACACAAGCAACGGAACAACAATCAATCCCGGTGCAATGCACAAGCAACATGGTGTAATACATGGCATGGAATGCAAGATATGATATGCAATGCATATGGGAACTCCGGAAGGGAAAAGATGATCAAGGCATCAACTTGGCAAACCAAGTATGCCACTGGAAAGATGAGGTGATTTTGGTCGAAATCGATATAAGGATCACCGGAAACGGATGCACGGTTTGCAAATGACAAGCAATACAAGGATGATGCAAATCTGCGATTAATAGCATGATAGCACTTAGAATGCGACAATAAACTAAGCTACTGCACTCCAACATAGCAACAAAGCATATGAGCATAAAGTACACATGAAGCTATTCTAAACATGAACACTAAGCTCCTGCTAGTTCTCACTAGAACAAGCTCAAAATAGCATGGCAAAAATGCAAACGATATCAGCTTCACAGACTTAGAGAAAATACTAACATGTCAAAAACAACATCAGGACATATCAAAAACAACATCAGGAAGCAACGTTTAGAGCTATCAAACAACATGCTACAGGAACATATCATGTCACACAAAGGCATGGAATGCTAGTGCTAAACACACTTAACAAAACCCCCTTACTGATCATAACCCAAAGAGGCATGGAAAATAATGTGGCACCCATGCAAACATGGCAAGTTATATTAAGAGTTTCAGACTTGGTGGAATTTCAGGGCATGGTAGAAACAGATTCATAATAGCAACTTTGCAAGCTTATGCCACTCACCACAAATCATTTCATGGAATAGAAAGGTAACGAACAGTAAGTAGACATGTTAAAGAAGTTAAGCATGGCAAGAGAAAGTTCATAGGGTATATGCATCACTAGCAAAACACATGGCAATTTTGAATAACATGTTAACAATCTACCAGGAACAACATTTAGCAAACGTAGAGCAAGGAAATGACATGCTAGAGTACTCCATAATTTCAACAAGAGGCATTAATGGATAGAGAAATATCACATCTTCAAAATCCTCTTACTAAACTATCTCAAAATGTGCATGGATCACATGGTAGAAACAAGTTTGCATGGCATCAAAAAGTAACAGGAAAAGGACTTAGCAAAATCACTAAGTGTCTGAAAACAGCAACATCACATAGCCTAGTTTGCATGCTTGTGCTAGTCACCACATAGATCACAAAATTACAAGACTTGCACCCCTGTAAATATGGAATGTTGGATATCATAAAACATGTAGACATCATGCTCATACGATGCACACACAAAATGTAACAAAAATGACAAATCATCAAGTTCTGTTAAGAACCAGCAGTCAACATCATATAGCACTTTTGCAACGATGATAATGGCATCATAATGGACAGTAAGATGCATGCCAATGCCACCAATGTGAAGATCATCACAAGACAAACATTTTGATATATCATATACATGAATCGGATTTACGGGCATGGAGATATGGCATGTCAAAGGGAGCAATAAAATGTTAGGGACTTAGAGAGAAACTCGAGGTCAACCTCTGAATTCCAGATCTAGGGTTCGGGCGCGCAGATCGAGGTTCTTCGGAGTTAGTCGCCGGACTTGGAGGGGAGGACGCCGGAGTCGAGGGGGGGAGGGAGGCAGTGCAAGACGGTGAGGGGCGCCGGTACTCGGTGGTCGGAGCTTGCCGGCTCACCGGAGGTGACGGCGCGGGTTGAGGATGTCCCGCGGTGGTGCGGCGAGGCGGAGGCGGCGGGGCAGTGATGGGTGGCGACGCTGGTGCGGGAAGACGGCGGCGGCGGTGGGACTCGTCGGCGGGAGGCGGTGCGCGGCCTCTCAGGCGAGGTGGAGACATGGGCTCAGGGAGGGCCCAACCCGGGCCCGAGTGGGCTGCGGCGGTGGGCGACCGGCTGGGGCCACGTGGTGCTCGCTGGTTGGCCCGGGCGGCGGTGGCGACTCGTCCGGTGGATCCGGACGTGTCTGGCGGCGGAGTAGGGCGATTTGCTAGGGTTTGGACCCGGGATTTCATGGGAGGTGCAAATTTATAGGTAGAGGGAGCTAGGAGAGTCCAAATGAGGTGTGGTTTTCGCCCACACGATCATGATCCAACGACGGAGAACATGGAGGGGGTTTAGATGGGTTAATGGGCTGCTTTGGAGGGATGTTGGGCTGCAACACAACAGAGGCTTTTGCGGTTACCCGGTTAACCGTTGGGGCATCAAACGACCTCCAAATGGAGCGAAATTTGACAGGCGGCCTACCGGTGATGTACCAAGGACACTCGACAAATATCGACCCATTTTGAGAATGTTTTTCTCCCGCTCATGAAACAAGATTAGAGGGGTGCAACGGGGCATGAGAGAGCGTCGGATTGCGAAACGGACAACGGAGAAAATGACCGGATGCATGAGACAAACACGAATGCAAATGAGATGCACATGATGACATGATATGAAATGCATGACATAAACAAAATGCAAAACGAAAGACAAAATCCAACCATTGGGGGAATATCATATCACATAGCCGAAAATGGCAAGAGTCAGAGTTACAAATATGGAAAGTTACATCCGGGGTGTTACACTAACCTTGCATAATAACCATGCCTCTGCTACAGCTATACTAAGTTTTCAGGTGAAGGAAGTGTCACGCTAGTGGGGCTATCTAGGTGTACGGATCTTTAGTGAACAAAAACTTCCCCGTTATTTTGTCTAAACAGCTGAGTTACTTGCGGTCGATTTTGTATCTTGCTCGAGGATGATCAAGGTTTAAGCTTGGAGAGGTTGATGAGTGATATTTGATAACCCGCAAGTATAGGGGATCGCAACAGTTTTCGAGGGTAAAGTATTCAACCCAAATTTATTGATTCGACACAAGGGGAGCCAAAGAATACTCTCAAGTATTAGCAGCTGAGTTGTCAATTCAACCACACCTGGAAACTTAATATCTGCAGCGACGTGTTTAGTAGCAAAGCAATATGATAGTAGTGGTAACGGTAACAAAAGGTAATGGTAGTAAAATCAATGTTTTTGGTATTTTGTAGTGATCATAGCAATAGCAACGGGAAAGTAAATAAGCGAAGAACAATATGTGGAAAGCTCGTAGGCAATGGATCGGTGATGGAGAATTATGCCGGATGCGGTTCATCATGTAACAGTCATAACCTAGGGTGACACAGAACTAGCTCCAATTCGTCAATATAATGTAGGCATGTATTCCGAATATAGTCATACGTGCTTATGGAAAAGAACTTGCATGACATCTTTTGTCCTACCCTCCCGTGGCAGCGGGGTCCTTACGAAAACTAAGGGATATTAAGGCCTCCTTTTAATAGAGAACCGGAACAAAGCATTAACACATAGTGAATACATGAGCTCCTCAAACTACGGTCATCACCGGTAAGTATCCCGATTATTGTCACTTCAGGGTTAACGGATCATAACACATAATAGGTGACTATAGACTTGCAAGATAGGATCAAGAACACTCATATATTGATGAAAACATAATAGGTTCAGCTCCGAAATCATGGCACTCGGGCCCTAATGACAAGCATTAAGCATAGAAAACTCATAGCAACATCAATCTCAGAACATAGTGGACACTAGGGATCAAACCCTAACAAAACTAACTCGATTACATGATAGATCCCATCCAACACATCACCGTCCAGCAAGCCTACGATGGAATTACTCACGCACGGCGGTGAGCATCATGAAATTGGTGATGGAGGATGGTTGATGATGACGATGGCGACGGATTCCCCTCTCCGGAGCCCCGAACGGACTCCAGATTAGCCCTCCCGAGAGGTATTAGGGCTTGGCGGTAGCTCCGTATCGTAAAACGTGATGATTTCTTCTCTCTGATTTTTTTCTCCCCGAAACTCAATATATGGAGGTGGAGTTGGAGTCGGAGAGGCAACAGGGGGCCCATGAGGTAGGAGGCGCGCCCCCACCCTCGTGGGCAGGTGGTGGGCCCCCTGGCCTTCATCTTTTGCAGGTATTTTTCTTATTTTCTGAAAAGTGGCTACGTGAAGTTTCAGGTCATTCCGAGAACGTTTGCTCCTGCACATAAATAACACCATGGTAATTCTGCTGAAAATAACGTCAGTCCGGGTTAGTTCCATTCAAATCATGCAAGTTAGAGTCCAAAACAAGGGCAAAAGTGTTTGGAAAATTAGATACGTACCAACTCCCCCAAGCTTAAACCTTTGCTTGTCCTCAAGCATTCAGTTGACAAACTGAAAGTGATAAAGAAAAACTTTTACAAACTCCGTTTGCTCTTGTTGTTGTAAATATGTAAAGCCATCATTCAAGTTTTCAGCAAAGATTATAACTAACCACATTCACAATAACGCATAGGTCTCAAGTTTACCCGTATCAATAGCATAATCAACTAGCGAGCCATAATAATAAATCTCAGACGACAACACTTTCTCAAAACAATCATAATATGATATAACAAGATGGTATCTCGCTAGCCCTTTCTGAGACCGCAAAACATAAATGCAGAGCACCTTTAAAGACCAAGGACTGACTAGACATTGTAATTCATGGTAAAAGAGATCCAGTCAAGTCATACTCAATGTAAACTAACAGTAATGAATGCAAATGACAGCGGTGCTCTCCAACTGGTGCTTTTTAATAAGAGGATGATGACTCAGCATAAAAGTAAATAGATAGGCCCTTCGCCGAGGGAAGCAGGGATTTGTAGAGGTGCCAGAGCTCGATTTTGAAACAGAGGTGAATAATATTTTGAGCGGTATACTTTCATTGTCAACATAACAACCAAGAGATGGCAATATCTTCCATGCTACACACATTATAGGCGGTTCCCAAACAGAATGGTAAAGTTTATACTCCCCCTTCCACCAACAAGCATCAATCCATGGCTTGCTCGAAACAACGAGTGCCTCCAACTAACAAGAGTCCCAGGGGGAGTTTTGTTTGCAATTATTTTGATTTAGTTTGCATAAAGCATGGGACTGGGCATCCCGGTGACCAGCCATTTATCTCATGAGTGAGGAGTGGAGTCCACTCCTCTTGAGAATAACCCGCCTAACATGGAAGATACAGACAGCCCTAGTTGATACATGAGCTATTTGAGCATACAAAATAGGATATTTATTTGAAGGTTTAGAGTTTGGCACATACAAATTTACTTGGAACGGCAGGTAGATACCGTATATAGGTAGGTATAGTGGACTCATGTGGAATAACTTTGGGGTTTAAGGGATTGGATGCACAAGCAGTATTCCCGCTTAGTACAGGTGAAGGCTAGCAAAAGACTGGGAAGCGACCAGCTAGAGAGCGACAACAGTCATGAACATGCATTAAAATTAATCAACACCGAATGCAAGCATGAGTAGGATATAATCCACCATGAACATAAATATCGTGAAGGCTATGTTGATTTTGTTTCAACTACATGCATGAACATGCGCCAAGTCAAGTCATTTAAATCATTCAAAGGAGGATACCACCCTATCATACCACATCATAACCATTTTAATAGCATGTTGGCACTCAAGGTAAACCATTATAACTCATAGCTAATCAAGCATGGCACAAGAAACTATGATCTCTAATTGTCATTGCAAACATGTTTATTCATAATAGGCTGAATCAGGAACGATGAACTAATCATATTTACAAAAACAAAAGAGGTCGAGTTCATACCAGCTTTTCTCATCTCAGCTAGTCCATCATATATCATCATAATTGCCTTTCACTTGCACAACCGAACGATGTGAATAATAATAATAGTGCACGTGCATTGGACTAAGCTGGAATCTGTAAGCATTCAATAAACAGGAGAAGACAAGGCAATATGGGCTCTTTTGTTAGATAAACAATAATGCTTATAAGAGCCACTTCAACAATTTAATTATGGTCTTCTCCTATCGACCCCCAAAGAAAAGAAAATAAATAAAACTATTTACACGGGAAAGCTCCCAACAAGCAAAAGAAGAACAGGAAATCTTTTTGGGTTTTGTTTTTAATTACTACTACAAGCATGGAAATTAAACTGATTAAAAGCTACAACTAATTTTTTGGTTTTTCTTAAGGTTTATTAAACACACAAGAAGAAAGCATAAAAAGGGAAATTAAACTAGCATGGATGATACAATGAAAAAGTATGAGCACCGACATCTAGCAATGAGTGTGTGAACATAAATGTAATGTCGGTGAGAAATACGTACTCCCCCAAGCTTAGGCTTTTGGCCTAAGTTGGTCTATGGCCACGGCTGGCCTGGCGGATATCCATAATAGTAGCTGAGGTCGTACTGTGATGCAGCAGCTATCGCCTGCTGAGCTGTAGCATGGTGACGAGCGGCCTCCTCTCTCCTCTCGTACTCATCTGCCTCCTCTCTGGTAATAGTATATCCTCCTTTTGCCTGATAATCAAAGAAGGCAGGGGCATGGAGAGTAATACGGACATCACAACGGCTGTCAAAGATTAGTCGATACTGGAGAGGTGATTCGTTCCTCTCGACAAACTGGTGGTGAACCATAGCATTAGAATCTAGATAAGCAGGAGGTAATTCAATATCATCTTCGCGTATGGCTATACCAAGAAAATTAGCTATGCAGGTTGCATAAATTCCACCAAAGAAATCTCCATTAAGTCTATTAATACGCAACCTACGTGCAACAATGTCTCCCAAATTATATGATTTGTCTCCTAACACAGCACTCCTAAGAATACTGAGATTGGGGACACACATGTGACATGCTTCATCTTTACCATTAATGCATCTACCTATAAAGAGAGCAAAATAATGTATAGCTGGAAAGTGAATGCTCCCTATGGTAGCTTGTGTGATATCTCTAGATTCTCCCACAGTTATGCTAGCAAGAAAATCTCTAAATTCAGATTTACGAGGATCCCGTATACTACCCCATTGTGGAAGTTTGCAAGCAGTGGTAAAATCCTCTAAGTCCATGGTGTAAGAATTATCATAAATATCAAACATGACAGTTGGAGAATTACGTGAAGTTGAAAATTCAAACCTCCTCACAAAGGTACTGGTGAGGTTGTGATACTGACTGCACTTCTCTTCTTCGAAGCTCACAAGATCGGCGTTACGCAAATATGCGTTGAATTCCTCCTTAATTCCTGCTCGATCCATAAAATTCTCAGAAGGCCATTCACAAGGACGCACTGGAGCGTCTCTTGGTGGCTCGTCATCAGCATCACGCATTGCAAGCCTGGGTACTTGCTTCCTTGAAGAACCACCTTGGAACATTTTCCTAAGCATATTTCGTCCTCTGAAAAATTCTGAATTTTTTTAGTAACTTCAAAATAAAAGTAAACCAAACTCAATAATATTGATAGCAACTACTCCTACAAGTTCCTAGAGCCTATATCATGCATCAAAACTACTTTTGACCATATAAATTTGACATGCAAGCTCAAGAACAGGGTCACCTAAGCAGCAAAAATTTGCAATGAATAAAGCACTAGAACAAAAACTAATTGGACCAATGGAGGAGTCACATACCAAGGAACAATCTCCCCAAGCAGTTTTGTGAGAGGTGCTTTGAGCAAGGAGATCGAAAATGGCAGCAAAACGAGCTTGGACTCGGGTTTGAGCTGGTTATTCGTATTTGTGGGAGGAAGAAGAAGTGTATGGGTGAAAGGATAAGTGGAGGAGGGACACCATGGGCCCACCTGTTGTGTTCTTTGTGCCAAATATTCTCAAATATTCTAAAAAATCATATTTAAATTTCAAGGCATTTGGAGAACTTTTATTTTCAAGGTATTTTACATTGCACCGATAATCAGATAACAGACAAAAAAATATTTATTTTTATTTTATTTAATATAAATAACAGAAAGTAAAAGTGGGGTACAGAAGGTTGTGCCTTCTAGTTTCATACATCTCATGATCATCCAAAGGAATCCACTAACAAGGTTGATCAAGTCTTGTTAACGAACTCATTCCGAATAACATGAAACCGGAGAAATTTCGAATAACACTATGTTACCTCAACGGGGATATGCACATCCCCAATAATAAGAATATCATATTTCTTCTTGACAGTAGGAAGAGGAAATTCAAAACCTCCAAATATAATCGATGGAATTTTTCCAATAGAATTAGTACTGTGAACTTGAGGTTGTTTCCTCGGAAAGTGTACCGTATGCTCATTACCATTAACATGAAAAGTGACATTGCCTTTAGTGCAATCAATAACAGCCCCTGTAGTATTCAAAAAGGGTCTTCCAAGAATAATAGACATACTATCATCCTCGGGAATATCAAGAATAACAAAGTCCGTTAAAATAGTAACGTTTGCAACTACAATAGGCACATCCTCGCAAATACCGACAGGTATAGCAGTTGATTTATCAGCCATTTGCAAAGATATTTCAGTAGGTGTCAACTTATTCAAATCAAGTCTACGATATAAAGAGAGAGCCATAACACTAACACCGGCTCCAAGATCACATAAAGCAGTTTTAACATAGTTTCTTTTAATGGAGCATGGTATAGTGGGTACTCCTGGATCTCCAAGTTTCTTCGGTATTCCACCCTTAAAAGTATAATTAGCAAGCATGGTGGAAATTTCAGCTTCCGGTATCTTTCTTTTATTTGTAATAATATCTTTCATGTACTTAGCATAAGGATTGGTTTTGAGTATATCAGTTAATCGCATACGCAAAAAGATAGGTCTAATCATTTCAGCAAAGCGCTCAAGATCCTCATCATCCTTTTTCTTGGATGGTTTGGGAGGAAAAGGCATGGGTTTCTGAACCCATGGCTCTCTTTCTTTACCATGTTTCCTAGCAACAAAGTCTTTCTTATCATAACGTTGATTCTTTGATTGTGGGTTATCAAGATCAACAGCAGGTTCAATTTCTATGTCATTATCATTACTAGGTTGAGCGTCATTATGAACATTATCACTAGTTTCAGGTTCATTGCCAGATTGTGTTTCAGCATCAGAGATAGAAATATCATTTGGATTCTCAGGTGTTTCAGCAATAGGATCACTAGAAGCATGCAAAGTCCTATCATTTTTCTTTTTCTTCTTTTTAGAAGAACTAGGTACATCTATATTATTTCTCTGAGAATCTTGCTCAATTCTCTTAGGGTGGCCTTCACGTGTAACATCCCCAGCCACACACCACAGTGATCACCCTCTGATTATGCCAAGTCACCATGATTAACTATGCTTGATCATCATTTGCATCATATCTCGTTTCCAATTCCAATGCAAATTGCAATTCAAATTTAAAGTGAAAAATAAAAGTTGTTCAAATTAGAAAATAAAATGTTCATTAAATATGAAATAATTCATAACTAATTATCTTTAGAAATAAAACATCACCTGAATTCATTATGTGACTTAAACAACATGAAATAGCACCAAAGCAGAATTTTAAAGTGCCAAATCATTTATTAAAAATTCAAATGAAATCATTTGATCACGAAACCTTTTTCTGGCAGTGCTAAATATTGCAAGTAATTTATTGAGCCAAGTCTCATATTTTACATAAGTGAATGGATGGCCTAACAATTTACAAATCAGAGAAGGAATAAAAGAAACATAAAAAAACCCTAAACTACTAGTGAACTGGGCTCTATGTCAACAGTGGGAGCCCAGCCCACCTCGCCACCTCCTCCTTCCTACTGCTCACCAGGAGCGCCGTGGACATGCGCGCCCCGTCCATGGCTGCGGATGGCCACACGGCGACCATCCGGCGATGCCCCCTGAGAGGATAAAGCCCCCCGAGCCCCTCCTCTCTCCCGCTGTCGAATCCTAGCCGCCACCTTCTCCCTCTCGCAGCCTCCCTCTCTGTCTCGTTCGCCCGAGTGGGCTCGTCGCTGGCACATCGCTGTCGTCGCGGCCACTGGCTCCCCCGCGCCGTTCCAAGCTGTCCAGGAGCACCGCGTCCTCTTCTACACCAACTGCAAGCACCGGGTCGAGCCGGAGCACCCTCGAGCCGTCTCCATCCGCCTCCTTCCCCGACTGCATCCGCCGGTCGACGCCGCTCGATCCGCGCCTCTCCAACGAGCTCCAGCCTCGTCGTGCCTTCTCCAAGCTCCGCTGTGAGCTCATTGTCGTTTTCCCTCTCAACCCATGCTCGATTTCTTTCCGTAGCGACGTCCCCATGAGTTGTCGCACCACCGTCCGCCATGGCCGATGAGGTCAAGCACGCAGGGCCTCTCTGGACCCGTCCGCGATGCATGTGTGATCCAGGCACTCCGTTGAATCGATTGCACCACACGGCCTGCTCGCGTGTGCTCTGCAGTGAAGCTTTCATCGAGCACCGCATCGGCCGCCGCTAGTCGCCGCCGTAGTCCACACCTCTGGCCGCCCCGGGCAGTGCCCTCGCACGCGTGCGCCCGGGCCAAGCCCTGCCCGCACCGCACGCCTCTGGCCGCGATCGGCTGCGCCCGGCCACGTCTGTGCATGCCCACCCACGCACACCTTTGCCTGCTGCACCTGCTGCCCGTCACAGCACGCTCGCGCGCACGCTGTCGCCGTGTCGTGGTCGTCGCCCTACCTCCCCGCTCGGCTCGCCTACTCGCCTCGCCGCTGCGCGTGCACGCCGCACTGGTCGCGCCCATGGCGCTTGACCTGCGCCTGACCGCTCCTCCTCTGCCTCCCCACTCGCGCTGCCTGCTCGCCTATTGCTGCTTCGCGCCGTGGCCACTGCCGCTGTCGCACGCGCGCGCCCGTAGCCTCTCCCCTGCTTTGCTGCTGCTCTCTACTGCAGCTCCTCTGCTGCTCGCCGCCGCTGCCTAGCGCCCGCATCGCGCTGCTACACTCTGCTGCTGCTCCGCTACAGTAACATTCAGTTACTGTAGCGGTAGCTAGCTTTTGTGCTGCTACGCCGTTTAGCTATCTGAACAGCCCATAAACAATAGCTAATCAAGTGCTGAAACGAGTAAAAATAATATGTGTAGGAAGTACACTTGACAAACTTCAGTTTACCCCACTGGACCAAATTTATTTGATGCATGGATTAAATTCTACAAAAATCACAAAATGCAATATTCTCTTAGCCTTAGCATTGTGTGTGCGTGCAGTGTGGCCGCGTCCACTTCTGCTGCTACTGCGCTACAGTAACTGAATGTTACTGTAGGGGTAGCTAGCTTTGTACTGCTGCTGCTTATTGACTAGCCCTTTTTGCATCAACAAAATAGACAGCAAATCACTTCGAAAATAAATAAAAATGATGGGAATAGTTTGTACACTTGACCAACTCCATTTCATCTCACTGGAACAAGTCTGTTAGGTGCATGGATTAATTGCTACAAAAATGACAAAAGTGAATCTTCTGTTAACAAAGAAAACTGAAGAAACAGATTACTAACTAGGCTAGTTTGGGGCTGTATTTGGACTAGCTAAGTGCACTGTTCATGCCATCAGATGGCATGTATTGGTAGTAATCTTGGAGTAGAGTAAATCATCTATAGGAATCATCCCCATTAGAGCTATGAATAACCCATTATAGCCCTCACAAATTCGCTAGTCAATAAACAGATTCTAAGACTTGGTAGAAATTCCGAAATTCTAGAAAACATTTTAAACTTTAGAAATTCATAGAAAATAAACCGTAGCTCGGATCAGAAAACTTTATATATGGAAGTTGCTCAGAACGACGAGACGAATCCGGATACGCAGCCCGTTCGTCCGCCACACACCCCTAACATATCAAACTCGCAACTTTCCCCCTCCGGCTCCTCTGCCCGAAAACGCGAAACACCGGGGATACTTTCCCGGTTGTTTCCTCCCTTCACCGGTATCACCTCATCCCGCGTTAGGGCACCCCTAGCACCGATACTTGTCATGTCATGCATCACTATGCATCTGTTTGCTTAAATATTTATTGTTTCTTCCCCCTTCTTCTCTCGCTAGACACCGAGACCGACGCCCGCTGCTACCCAGTACGGCTACGGAGTTGACGACCCCTCTCTCTTGCCAGAGCAACCAGGCAAGCCCCCCCTTTGATCACCAGATATCGCCTACTCTTCTCTATACTGCTTGCATTAGAGTAGTGTAGCATGTTACTGCTTTCTGTTATTCCTATCCTGATGCATAGCCTGTCCTTGCTACTACTGTTGTTACCATTACCTGCTATCCTACTGCTTAGTATAGGATGCTAGTGTTCCATCAGTGGCCCTACACTCTTGCCCGTCTGCCATGCTATACTACTAGGCCGTGATCACTTCGGGAGGTGATCACGGGCATATACTATATACTTTGCACAGTTACATTACCTGTGGTACTGTTCGGAGTTGGGGGCTGAAGGGGCAGGTGGCTCCATCCCGGTAGAGGTGGGCCTGGGTTCCCGACGGCCCCCCGACTGTTACTTTGTGGCGGAGCGACAGGGCAGGTTGAGACCACCTAGGAGAGAGGTGGGCCTGGCCCTGGTCGGTGTTCGCGGATACTTAACAAATTTAACGAGATCTTGGTATTTGATCTGAGTCTGGCTACTGGCCTATATGCACTAACCATCTACGCGGGGACAGTTATGGGCACTCGACATCGTGGTATCAGCCGAAGCCTTCGTGACGTCAGCGACTGAGTGGCGCGCGCCGGATTGGACCGTAAGCCTGCTCTTGTATTAAGGGGGCTAGTTCTGCTTCCGGCCGCGTACGCAACGTGCAGGTGTGCAATGGGCGATGGGCCCAGACCCCTGCGCCATAGGATTTAGACCGGCGTGCTGACCTCTCTGTTGTGCCTAGGTAGGGCTGCAACGTGTTGATCTTCTGAGGCCAGGCATGACCCAGGAAAGTGTGTCCGGCCAAATGGGATCGAGCGTGTTGGGATATGTGGTGCACCCCTGCAGGGAAGTTAATCTATTCGAATAGCCGTGATCTTCGGTAAAAGGAAAACCCGGAGTTGTACCTTGACCTTATGACAACTAGAACCGGATACTTAATAAAACACACCCTTCCAGATACAACCGGTGATCGCTCTCTCACAGGGCGACGAGGGGAGGATCATCGGTTAGGATTATGCTATACGATGCTACTTGATGCTACTTGGTGAACTTACCATCTACTCTCTCCTACATGCTGCAAGATGGAGGTGGCCAGAAGCGTAGTCTTCGACAGGATTAGTTATCCCCCTCTTATTCTGGCATTCTGCAGTTCAGTCCACATATGATACCCTTATTCCATTTGATACCCATGCATATGTAGTGTAGCTCCTTGCTTGCGAGTACTTTGGATGAGTACTCACGGTTGCTTTCTCCCCCTTTTCCCCCTTTCCTTTCTTTCTGGTTGTCGCAACCAGATGCTGGAGTCCAGGAGCCAGACGCCACCGTTGATGACGACTACTACTACTCGGGAGGTGCCTACTACTACGTGCAGCCCGCTGACGGCGACCAGGAGTAGTTTAGGAGGATCCCAGGCAGGAGGCCTGCGCCTCTTTCGATCTGTATCCCAGTTTGTGCTAGCCTTCTTAAGGCAAACTTGTTTAACTTATGTCTGTACTCAGATATTGTTGCTTCCGCTGACTCGTCTATGATCGAGCTCTTGTATTCGAGCCCTCGAGGCCCCTGGCTTGTAATATGATGCTTGTATGACTTATTTTATTTTAGAGTTGTGTTGTGATATCTTCCCGTGAGTCCCTGATCTTGATCGTACACGTTTGCGTGTATGATTAGTGTACGATTGAATCGGGGGCGTCACAACAGAGCCGACTGCCTGTAGGAATCCCCCTTCCACACTCCCTGGCCGAAGTCGAGTCTAGACTTTACAAAACTTTTACTAACATGGCTGTGCGGCCCATGGGCCCACGTCGCCATTGGGTGGTATTAGAATCTTTTACTCCTCGATCCTTACTCTGGGATTCTAACTCTCTCCTACTCGGGTTAAATGATTTTACTAAACCTGACTCTAGGTTCTCGTAACTACTTTCTCCCGGAGAGCCCCTTATCACAAATGATCGCATGCTGCACCAGAAGATTCTGAAGATACTCTCCAGTGTTGTCTTGAGACTTTGTGCCCTCCGCCTTTGCAATTCCCTACCACCGAATTATCCCTATGGATAAATAGATACACCAGTCGTCCTTACTTTTATTCCTAGCTGATCTTGTTATTGCAAGATACCCCGAAATTCTCTCTATTATTCCGAGAATACTTTGTGCCTACCGCCTTGCAGTTCTTTGCCACCAGAATGTCCCTATGGATAAATTCTCGCACCTACCGAGTATCCGCTCATCCCCAGTTGCTTATGTGTTTCACTAAGGTCTTCGAAATAATATTCGATCTTTCGAAAATCCTTAGCAGCTTATTGCCCTTGAAATTCATGCTTGCTTGCATTATGGTTAATCCCATAAGTCTCGTAATCATTATTGGCATCCCTTGTCATTGTCATTTTGGGTCTTTGATCCAATATGGTTGTGAATGCTTGCAATCCTCAGGATTTATCCTTCCAGCTCAGACATCATTTTAAACATGAGCTGGTTCTCGACCAATCGGATTGCCATCGATTGTACCCTAAGCAAACGTAACTTATCCATCCTTAATCAAAGTGTTTGCTTCTGATCCCTTGGTTGGAAATCATAATTCTTTTGCATTTGAGCTTTGAATTAGTCAGTTGTTTCTATAGTCTGATCTCCTTGCATTGTTTCTTCCTCTGGTTGAGTACCGATGCTCACATCAGATCCTTTGAGGACCACCGGATCCTTTGTTGGATTTTATCCGATAGCGTCCTTCATATTCAATCCCTTTGGAAGTTCTTTCTCCATTGGTAAATCCTATCCTCTGATTGACCAACCATGCTCTGCTTTCGAGCTTGTGGTATTTACTATTGAAGCTTGTGGTATATGTTTCCAACGATACCCTGACGGGTTGAACCTATGCCTTCCTTAATATGTGTGAACTCGAAAGTTTTCACGAGTCATACTCTTCTGGTGTTTTGCTAGATAAAATCTCAACACTACAACTTCTTCGAAAGTGAGAGGTGAATGGAAGGTTATACATTGAAGAAGTGGGAGTCGACCTTGAACTTTGTGTTCATGCCCATGGACACGACGTAGATCCTACCATAGAAGCTTCTTGTAATAATAACTATTTCGTTGATATAATATCATCTGGTATCTGTGAACTGATCCTATGCAATCGTGGTTTCGACCATATTTTCTCTTTGATCCCATTTCTCGGGCAAGTTTAAGCACTTGTATTGTGAGGACCAATACACCAGTCCAACCTTTACTTTGATCTACCGTCAAGTATTACACCCTGGTATCTCGGGAATATCATGGGACATCATAACTTCTTATGGGTTCTTCATCAACTATTATCACTCACCGGATCCAATTGTTCCTAGGTTCTGGGTTGTCGTCAACCGAGAACACTAAATAGTGAATCGAGTCTGCACTCCAATTCAATAACCCTAAACAATTTTTGTTGCTTATGAGTTTAATAATCCTTCAAGTCATTCCTTGCTTGATCGGCTATATCCTTATCGTGCTGCTCTCAACTGTGCTACATGGTCCTTCTTCCCGGAGCACAATTTTCGATGATGAGCTAAGCTTACGTCGAGTTTCCTCATCATATCATTTCTCCTTAAACCACAAACTTGGTTTCGAGTTTGTGCCGTACCCGTGGTTCCAATAACCTTTCGCTTCATCATTCTCTTGACTTGATGTCATCGCCGATGGATTACATCTTCATGAAATCTCTCAACAATTGTGTCGTGATCATCATCAATCTTATGAGCTATTCTAGGATATCAATCGAAGTCATGATGAGAAATACCATCCTTGCCCCTCGATGAATTCTGTTATCATCGACAACTTTATTGCCTTCCCTCCAACACAAACTTGTTCGTGTTCTGTGTTATACCTTGAGTTCCTTGATATCCAACATTTGTTCTTCTTTACCTTGGAGTATTACCATCCTTTATATCCAGGACGTCGTGCTTAGCACACCCGGCCGGAGGCCCTATGGTTATAGATTCCTTTTCAGCAAGGTTATCCATTCTTCCATGAGGAAATTGTAAGACTTATTCTACAAGTTATTCCTGATGGATCCTTTGTGTTTCCAAAGTCTAACCTTTGCCTGAAGACCATGTCAATGCTATCTCGAAGCATATATATGTACTCCAATTTTCAACAAGAACATTTAAAGCCTAATGTTAAATGTTTCCTGCTCAATTATCCAAACACCGCTGTATGGGTAATGTCCTGAAATTTCTCTCCCCTTACCTAAAGAGTTTTCTACATTATATCCTATCATGGATATCGTGCTCTGCTTGTCCTTGGGAAGGATATACCCTTGAAATATGTGTTTAAACACATTTTCCTTTCCATTGTTCTGATTAATCTGATAATCATATTTTTCTCTCCATTGTTTGGTTTAACCTTTCTTATGATCTATATTATGTAAGCAGTAATATTTCCCTGCTTACGTTAACACCTTGTTGTACCACTCTGTCAGTAACACCCTGTTACTTTGGTTGATGACATTCCGGTAACCACCGATGGACGAGAACTTGCCTATTGGTCTGCCTCGTTCGACGAGCAGGAAAATGGTTCTCTTCGTCCCTCGCCCTTGGTACTGATGTTGTTGTCGACATAACCGACAGACTAACCTCTGACATGCCTTGCTTACATGACCGTGCAAGATGTCAACTGCCTTTCTACTTTTAACCCACATGGTGGGCCCATAACCCACAGTTCCACAGGATCGAAACCTGACTCTCATGTACACCCCCTGTTCCCAAAGTTATTCCTCGCGCGTGGCCTCAAACGTAATTCATGAGCCACCTTCCGATGAGATCATCAACGCTGGTATCAGACACAATACTTATTCCCGTTGCTATGAACCCCCTTTCATGCCCTATTTCAGGCACTGAACGATTACCCGCCTTCTTGAAACTTCTCATGGTACTTTCTTACTTTTCTCTCGGTGTATTCTTGAGGTTCAACTCAAGAGATACTTCTGCCACATTCCCTGAATTGTCCACCAGATAATTAACCCTATAAGGGTTAGTTCTTCCGAAGTTACCCTTTACTGCTCCACTTAAATCTCGGGACGAGATTTCTTGTAGTGGAGGAGATTTGTAACATCCCCAGCCTCACACCACAGTGATCACCCTCTGATTATGCCAAGTCACCATGATTAACTATGCTTGATCATCATTTGCATCATATCTCGTTTCCAATTCCAATGCAAATTGCAATTCAAATTTAAAGTGAAAAATAAAAGTTGTTCAAATTAGAAAATAGAATGTTCATTAAATATGAAATAATTCATAACTAATTATCTTTAGAAATAAAACATCACCTGAATTCATTATGTGACTTAAACAACATGAAATAGCACCAAAGCAGAATTTTAAAGTGCCAAATCATTTATTAAAAATTCAAATGAAATCATTTGATCACGAAACCTTTTTCTGGCAGTGCTAAATATCGCAAGTAATTTATTGAGCCAAGTCTCATATTTTACATAAGTGAATGGATGGCCTAACAATTTACAAATCAGAGAAGGAATAAAAGAAGCATAAAAAACCC